>NC_039276.1:27205004-27207332 GCF_003368295.1 Carassius auratus
TGCTAGGGCATTTTACATCTCAATCTTATTCAGGAGGCCTTTACAATACGCACAAAAAGTTAACATCTATACAACCCTGAGGCACTGGCCTCCTAAGCCAGAGATTGTGGTTTCGAGTCCGGTCAAGGTGCACTACAGCAGAGTGGCGCAGCGGAAGCGTGCTGGGCCCATAACCCAGAGGTCGATGGATCGAAACCATCCTCTGCTATGACCTTTTAACTTCTAAACACTCTTGAGTCCCTAAAAAGGAACAAAAGCCACAAGTTGGTCGTGAAAAGCTGAGGCCAATTTGACCTCTAATAATATTCAGTCATCTAGAAGACTCTTTGTGTGCATTGTAAAGGCCTCCTGAATAAGATTGAGATGTAAAAGGGCAAGTTAGCATCTGTTTTCAAGCCCCAGTGGCCTAATGGATAAGGCACTGGCCTCTTAAGCCAGGGATTGTGGGATTGAGTCCCATCTGGGGTGAATGCAGCAGAGTGGAGCAGCGGAAGCGTGTTTAACCCAGAGGTTGAAGGATCGAAACGATCCTCTGCTAATCCTTTTTGAAACTCAGGATGCCTTTACAATACACACAAAGAGTTAACTTCTAGACACTCCTGAGGCACTGGCCTCCTAAGCCAGAGATTGTGGTTTCAAGTCCGGTCAAGGTTGATTACAGCAGAGTGGCGCAGCGGAAGCGTGCTGGGCCCATAACCCAGAGGTCGATGGATCGAAACCGTCCTCTGATAAGGCATTTTAAATCTCAATCTTATTCAGGAGGCCTTTACAATATACAAAAAGAGTTAACTTCTAGACACTCCTGAGGCAGTGGCCTCCTAAGCCAGAGATTGTGGTTTCAAGTCCGGTCAATTCAATTCAATTCAATTCAAGTTTATTTGTATAGCGCTTTTTACAAAACAAATCGTTACAAAGCAACTTTACAGAAAATTATGTTTCTACAATATTTAGTAGTAGCTAGTAGTTTGTGCACATTTGACAGGATTTTAGAAAAACTAAAAATAATAATAATAATACAAGACGTAGTCAGCTAGACGATGAACTATCAATATTATTAATTAAGTTATTCGATGATTAAGTCACACATTTAGGAATAATTGTTAGTTCTGTTTGTTCATTCAGGGTTAGCATCATCTGAGGTCCTCTGAGGGTCAGCATCATCTCTTCTGGATCCAGACTGGAGCTTGTGTAAATCCTAGTTACCACGGGATGTGAATCCCGTGGCAAAACATAGAAACAAAATACAGACATCATTAGCATAGCTGCTGATCCAACAAAGTAAAATTAGTTTAACCCAAGCTAATGAATAAAAATGCACCTTTGATCAGAAGCAACTACACTCACAATTAAAAATATACATTATTCGAATGCTTGGCGAAAGAGATGTGTTTTTAATCTAGATTTAAACAAAGAGAGTGTGTCTGAACCCCGAACATTATCAGGAAGGCTATTCCAGAGTTTGGGAGCCAAATGTGAGAAGGCTCTACCTCCTTTAGTGGACTTTGCTATCCTAGGAACTACCAAAGTCCAGCGTTTTGTGACCTTAGGGAGCGTGATGGGTTGTAGCGTGGTAGAAGGCTAGTTAGGTACGCTGGAGCTAAACCATTTAGGGCCTTATAGGTAAGTAATGATAATTTGTAACTGATGCGGAACTTAATAGGTAGCCAGTGCAGAGACTGTAAAATTGGGTAATATGATCATATTTTCTTGACCTCGTAAGGACTCTAGCTGCTGCATTTTGGACGACCTGTAGCTTGTTTATTGAAGAAGCAGGACAACCACCTAGAAGTGCATTACAATAGTCCAGTCTAGAGGTCATGAATGCATGAACTAGCTTTTCTGCATCAGAAACAGATAACATGTTTCGTAGCTTGGCAATGTTTCTAAGATGGAAGAATGCAGTTTTTGTAACATTGGAAATATGATTTTCAAAAGACAAATTGCTGTCTAATATAACACCCAGATTTCTGACTGTAGAGGAAGTAACAGTACATCCGTCTAGTTGCAGATTGTAATCTACAAGATTCTGTGTAGTGTTTTTTGGTCCAATAATTAATATCTCCGTCTTATCCGAATTTAATTGGAGAAAATTATTTGTCATCCAATCTTTTACATTTTTAACACACTCTGTTAGCTTAGATAATTGGGAAGTTTCATCTGGTCTCGTTGATATATATAGCTGAATATCATCAGCATAACAGTGGAAGCTAATTCCGTATTTCTAATAATATTACAAGGGGCAACATGTATATTGAAAATAGAAGGGACCTAGGACAGATCCTTGTGGCACTCCATATTTTACTGATGATAAAATGAGATGACTCTAAA
>NC_039276.1:27207432-27354932 GCF_003368295.1 Carassius auratus
AACCTAACCTAACCCTAACCCTAACCCTAACCCTAACCCTAACCCTAACTCTAACCTAACCCTAACCCTAACCTAACCTAACCCTAACCCTAACTCTAAACCTCCTAACCCTAACTCTAACCCTAACTCTAACCCTAACCCTAACCTAACCCTAACCCTAACCCTAACTCTAACCCTAACCCTAACTCTAACCTAACCCTAACTCTAACCCTAACCCTAACCCTAACTCTAACCACCTAACTCTAACTCTAACCCTAACTTCTAACTCTAACCTAACCCTAACCCTAACTCTAACCCTAACCCTAACCCTAACCCTAACTCTAACTCTAACCCTAACCCTAACTCTAACCCTAACCCTAACCTCTAACCTAACCCTAACATCTAACCCTAACTCTAACTCTCTAACCTAACCTAAAACCTAACTCTAACCCTAACCCTAACCCTAACTCTAACCCTAACTCTAACCCTAACCCTAACTCTAACTCTAATCTAACCCTCTACTCTAACCCTAACTCTAACCCTAACTCTAACCTAACTCTAACTCTAACCTAACTCTAACCCTAACCTAATCTAACCCTAACCTAACCTAACCTAACCTAACCCTAACCACACCCTAAACTTAACCGTCACAGACCCAGCGGTTTAAAAACCTAGCCGGTTTAATTCTAACACAGCTAAATTTAAGGCTGAACTAAAACACACCCTAAACTTAACCATCATAGACCCAGTGTTTATAGTCTAATGATGACACTTACCGTCTTTGGGACAAGGCAGTCTGGCTGAAACAGGACTTCATGGCGGAACTCGATGCTGGGTCGGGATCGTCGGACTCTGAATTTCGAGCTGTGGTCTGGTGAGTACTGCTAAATTTAAGGCTGAACCAAACCACACCCTAAACTTAACCGTCACAGACCCAGCGGTTTAAAAACCTAGTCGGTGTAATTCTAACACAGCTAAATTTAAGGCTGAACTAAAACACACCCTAAACTTAACAATCACAGACCCAATGATTATAATTTAACTATGACATTAACCGTCTTTGATAACATGGCAGTCTGGCTGAAACAATACTTTTTGGCAGAGCACGATGCTGGGTCGGGATTACCGGTCTGCGACCTTCGAGTTGTGGTCTGGTTCGCCGATCTGGAACAAGTTCAGTCAAGAACTTTGTGTTCTCATATCTACTTAGATCTAGATTGAGTGCTGGAACAAACTGCACTCTCAAGCTAACCGCCATAACCTCAGCAATTATGAACCCAGCCGGTTCAACTCGAGCACTGTGAAACTTAAGGGTGAAAAAATTCAGAGCCTAAATTTAACCAAAAACATAACTTTCACTTTTTTAGGCCCAATGCTTAGACAAGCACAGCTCCTAGACCGGAGATGATCTCATGCGATATGGTATAGTCTGACAAGCGTGGGCCCGTGCACCTTTCCCTCAGTCTCCCTATCCCAAACCGGCCTAGACGAGGGCTAGGTTGGGGGGAGCTGTTGTACTTTTCCAAATCTAACCCTAACCTAACCTAACCCTAACCTAACCCTAACCCTAACCCTAAACTCAACCCTAACCCTAGCAAGGCGAAACTCAACCCTAGCACTGCGAAACTCAAGTAAGGGTGCAGTACCATATCTCGGCCCCTGGAGGAGCTAGAGCGATGAAACCAAGTGCAATCGACTGGGCGTCCTCTAATTAGTATAGACACCAAATTTCAGACCTCTAACTGCAAAACAACTGGGGGTGCAATACCATATCTCAGCACCTGGTGGCGCTAGAGCTACCAAACTAAGTGCAAACGATCGGGCGCCCTCTAAATAGTATATATACCGAATTTCAGCCCTCTAGGACCTATAGAAACGAAGTGCACCCCACCCTATAGGGGGGTGCAATTTCGCATTTTACCCTATATACCCTAACCTAACCTAACCTAACCTAACCCTAACCCTCCTAACCCTAACTCTAACCTAACTCTAACCCTAACCCTAACCCTAACCCTAATTCGCCTGATGAGAACACTGTGGGAAGGTTCGAAACGCGTTGCGACAGACCTGAATGACAAAATTTGAAGAAATTTAAAAATAAACAGCCGGCATCATTAGGGTGGTGATGCGTCTGAGCACAATATATGTTTATTTAATTTTTTTTTCTCCGTCCATACAGACGTTGAGATGTGTACTTTTAGAGTAATATACCCCTCACCACATCTAAACCTTAACCTACCATTGGTTTTTCTTCACACACCCCTAAGAACAACAGCCCGTGTGGCTGTAGCCCGGGTTTGGGATTTTTTACAGGCCCTAAAAAAATATTTTTGACTGGCGTTGGCTTTCTGTGGGGAAGTGTTGGCTGTTGTGTGTGATTTGGGGGTGTGCTTTGTGACTCTTGGCGGCCGGTGGGACTCGGGCCCGTGCATAACCGTTTTCGAATCCTTCGGGATTCGGATCCTGGATTTTCCTTCACCTAACCAAGCCAGTGCCGTGTTCCTATGGACCTCGAGTTCCCTGTACTCACCTGAATTATGCACAAAGGTGCCTACTTACCTGCTGCAAGTGCCTGCCGATCGACATTGTTCGACTAGTACCTGTAAAAAATTAAAAAACAACAATACAGTTTATTAGGGTGTGAAGAAAACAATTCATGAAGCATCATACAATGCTGAAGGTGGTTGTCGGTTGCTATCGGTTGCGAGGTGAGAAGCCCCGCCCTCCTGGCACATAAATGCTGGAGCGAGCTGGGACAGAGTCATTTTGTCATTGAATTCGCCTGATGAGAACACTGTGGGAAGGTTCGAAACGCGTCGCGACAGACCTGAATGACAAAATTTGAAGAAATTTAAAAATAAACAGCCGGCATCATTAGGGTGGTGATGCGTCTGAGCACAATATATGTTTATTTAATTTTTTTTCTCCGTCCATACAGACGTTGAGATGTGTACTTTTAGAGTAATATACCCCTCACCACATCTAAACCTTAACCTACCATTGGTTTTTCTTCACACACCCCTAAGAACAACAGCCCGTGTGGCTGTAGCCCGGGTTTGGGATTTTTTACAGGCCCTAAAAAAATATTTTTGACTGGCGTTGGCTTTCTGTGGGGAAGTGTTGGCTGTTGTGTGTGATTTGGGGGTGTGCTTTGTGACTCTTGGCGGCCGGTGGGACTCGGGCCCGTGCATAACCGTTTTCGAATCCTTCGGGATTCGGATCCTGGATTTTCCTTCACCTAACCACACTACACCTAAAACCTACCCATTCTACCACTACAAAATTATTTTTTATAATATAAATAATGATTATAATAGCATATTAATTTGAAGTCTCATTTTATTGGGGGGGTGTTGTGGGCCTGGGCTGTGGGGCTCTGCTCGAACGGTGAAAACAGGTGGCCATCAGGAGTATAAGAAGGACAGTGCATTTACCGACGTTGAACTATGTTTCAGCTTCTGGATCTCATTCGTTCCTAACTCTAACCTACCCTTTCCACCCCCCGATGTATCATTTGACCCCACCCATCCTAACCCTACCCGTTCTACCCCTAATAAATTACATGGAGAAGTATTACTCATAAGTATTAATAAATAATATAAAAACCTTAATAAATAGCACTACTATTATTAAAAAACAATACTCATTCATACGTTTAAAAATCTCACTATCTGTGGTTCAACGATAAAAAGACCAAATATATTGGTGGTGCAGCGATGGGCCTAGGCAGTGGGGGCAGGCCTCGGCTGAGTCGGGAGAGCGGCCAGAAGGAGTATTGAAGGACTGCGCATTACCAGAGCTGGACTGCAAACGATCGGGCGCCCTCTAAATAGTATATATACCGAATTTCAGCCCTCTAGGACCTATAGAAACGAAGTGCACCCCACCCTATAGGGGGGTGCAATTTCGCATTTTACCCTATATACCCTAACCTAACCTAACCTAACCTAACCCTAACCCTCCTAACCCTAACTCTAACCTAACTCTAACCCTAACCCTAACCCTAACCCTAATTCGCCTGATGAGAACACTGTGGGAAGGTTCGAAACGCGTTGCGACAGACCTGAATGACAAAATTTGAAGAAATTTAAAAATAAACAGCCGGCATCATTAGGGTGGTGATGCGTCTGAGCACAATATATGTTTATTTAATTTTTTTTTCTCCGTCCATACAGACGTTGAGATGTGTACTTTTAGAGTAATATACCCCTCACCACATCTAAACCTTAACCTACCATTGGTTTTTCTTCACACACCCCTAAGAACAACAGCCCGTGTGGCTGTAGCCCGGGTTTGGGATTTTTTACAGGCCCTAAAAAAATATTTTTGACTGGCGTTGGCTTTCTGTGGGGAAGTGTTGGCTGTTGTGTGTGATTTGGGGGTGTGCTTTGTGACTCTTGGCGGCCGGTGGGACTCGGGCCCGTGCATAACCGTTTTCGAATCCTTCGGGATTCGGATCCTGGATTTTCCTTCACCTAACCAAGCCAGTGCCGTGTTCCTATGGACCTCGAGTTCCCTGTACTCACCTGAATTATGCACAAAGGTGCCTACTTACCTGCTGCAAGTGCCTGCCGATCGACATTGTTCGACTAGTACCTGTAAAAAATTAAAAAACAACAATACAGTTTATTAGGGTGTGAAGAAAACAATTCATGAAGCATCATACAATGCTGAAGGTGGTTGTCGGTTGCTATCGGTTGCGAGGTGAGAAGCCCCGCCCTCCTGGCACATAAATGCTGGAGCGAGCTGGGACAGAGTCATTTTGTCATTGAATTCGCCTGATGAGAACACTGTGGGAAGGTTCGAAACGCGTCGCGACAGACCTGAATGACAAAATTTGAAGAAATTTAAAAATAAACAGCCGGCATCATTAGGGTGGTGATGCGTCTGAGCACAATATATGTTTATTTAATTTTTTTTCTCCGTCCATACAGACGTTGAGATGTGTACTTTTAGAGTAATATACCCCTCACCACATCTAAACCTTAACCTACCATTGGTTTTTCTTCACACACCCCTAAGAACAACAGCCCGTGTGGCTGTAGCCCGGGTTTGGGATTTTTTACAGGCCCTAAAAAAATATTTTTGACTGGCGTTGGCTTTCTGTGGGGAAGTGTTGGCTGTTGTGTGTGATTTGGGGGTGTGCTTTGTGACTCTTGGCGGCCGGTGGGACTCGGGCCCGTGCATAACCGTTTTCGAATCCTTCGGGATTCGGATCCTGGATTTTCCTTCACCTAACCACACTACACCTAAAACCTACCCATTCTACCACTACAAAATTATTTTTTATAATATAAATAATGATTATAATAGCATATTAATTTGAAGTCTCATTTTATTGGGGGGGTGTTGTGGGCCTGGGCTGTGGGGCTCTGCTCGAACGGTGAAAACAGGTGGCCATCAGGAGTATAAGAAGGACAGTGCATTTACCGACGTTGAACTATGTTTCAGCTTCTGGATCTCATTCGTTCCTAACTCTAACCTACCCTTTCCACCCCCCGATGTATCATTTGACCCCACCCATCCTAACCCTACCCGTTCTACCCCTAATAAATTACATGGAGAAGTATTACTCATAAGTATTAATAAATAATATAAAAACCTTAATAAATAGCACTACTATTATTAAAAAACAATACTCATTCATACGTTTAAAAATCTCACTATCTGTGGTTCAACGATAAAAAGACCAAATATATTGGTGGTGCAGCGATGGGCCTAGGCAGTGGGGGCAGGCCTCGGCTGAGTCGGGAGAGCGGCCAGAAGGAGTATTGAAGGACTGCGCATTACCAGAGCTGGACTGTGCTTCAGCTCTTGGATTTTTTCTAATCCTAACCACTCTAACCCTGGACTACTCTTAGCCCTGACATAAGTTTTCTAAACTCCGTATTTACTCTGAACCATTAGCAGATTTCTCCGGATTCATTTAACTCTCCACCGGGTACCTCGGGTATATACATACTTTATTTATTTATTCATCTAATTACTAAAAACCAGAAGTAGGAATGGAGGGGGGGTGCGTGTCTGTGGGCTTGGCCTGGCTTGGGTCGGCGTTTAGTGGTCAGTGGACGAATGGACCGAGCACAACCAGGTTCGGACCTTAGGTTTGAACCTTGGACGTTTCATTCCCCTAACAGAGAAACTCAACCCTAGGGCTGGAACTGCGAAACTCAACCCTAACCCTAGCACAGCGAAACTCAACCCTAGCACTGCGAAACTCAAGTAAAGGTGCAGTACCATATCTCGGCCCCTGGAGGAGCTAGAGCGATGAAACCATGTGCAATCGACTGGGCGTCCTCTAATTAGTATAGACACCAAATTTCAGACCTCTAACTGCAAAACAACTGGGGGTGCAATACCATATCTCAGCACCTGGTGGCGCTAGAGCTACCAAACTAAGTGCAAACGATCGGGCGCCCTCTAAATAGTATATATACCGAATTTCAGCCCTCTAGGACCTATAGAAACGAAGTGCACCCCACCCTATAGGGGGGTGCAATTTCGCATTTTACCCTATATACCCTAACCCTAACAGGTTAGAAAAATCTTAGAACAGATGTATGACAAGGGTATCATTAACTCAAAACAGAGGGATTATTTAAGTGGCAGTGGCACTCCTCGAATGAGAAGATTTTATTTATTGCCAAAGATTCACAAGGAGCCTGAAAAATGGAGTATTCCACACGAGATTCCACCCGGCAGACCCATAGTATCTGATTGCAACAGTGAAACTTATCAGACAGCTGAGTACATCGAGTATTATCTGAACCCCATCTCTCAGAAACACCCGAGCTATCTGAAAGACACTTATGACTTCATCCAGAAAGTTAAAGACATCAGTATTCCCAGAGGAGCCTTTTTGTTCACCATAGATATTGACAGCCTATATACGAACATAGAAACTGAAGCAGGCCTCCAGACGGTCCAGGAGTGCATGCTTCAATATCCAGACCCAAAAAGGCCTGATGATTATATTTTAAAATTATTAGATATAAACCTAACTAAAAATGACTTTGAATTTAATTCTAAATATTATTTGCAAGTTAAAGGCACAGCCATGGGCAAAAAGTTTGCCCCTTCCTACGCCAACATCTTCATGGCGAGATGGGAACAATCGGCTCTGGGTTCGTGCACAAAAAGGCCTCTGCATTACTTTAGATTTCTGGATGACATATGGGGAGTGTGGTCTTACTCCATGGATGATTTTAAGGACTTTGCAGAACACTTGAATACCCATCAGAGATCTATTACAATTAAATATACAATTGACCCCACAGAGGTCAACTTTCTAGATGTGGTGTCATATAAGGGACAGAAATTCGAAGAGACAGGACAGCTAGACTTTAGAGTGTATTTCAAAGAAACCGACACGCATTCTTTACTGCACAAACACAGCTTCAATCCTAAACATACATTTAAAGGGATAGTGAAATCTCAATTACTCAGATTTCACAGGATATGCACAGAACATTCCTGTTTTATGGAAGCAACCAAAATTCTGTTCAGGGCCCTGAGGGACAGAGGATACTCGAGGTCCTTCTTAAGAAGGGCTCTGAAGACTTTTCTCCTCCCCAGGACTCAAGAAAATCCCCCCAAAAAAAGTTAAAAAAATAAAAAAGGACAAAAAAAACATTTCTTTAAATTTTCAGAAATAGAATAAAAGATTAAAATAATATACAGTTGTGGATTTGATCGTTCAGTAAATTAAGGATGGTATTCGTCTTTCAGAACAAGGGTCGTTTTGCGACCCCTCGAGCGCGTTTGATCCCTCACACAGATAACAGGGATTTCCCCAGACGGGGACAATTTATGAGGGACGATTATTTTGTCGAGCGATCTCGTGACTTCCCATATGAGGTCATCAGACACGGAGAATCACTCGCGGGTTACAGTAACAAAGTACAGAATGAAACTCGATCGGAGAATACTGTAAATTCTTTCCGTCGTCAGTCACGTGATCGACGCCCTTTAAATCGGGGATTTAAACCCAAACAAAAGAGAGTGACTTTTGGGGAAAATAGGATTATTTACCCCACTGAAGAGAACAGATTTACTGACCAGAGATACAGAAACACACAATATTCTCCTCGTAATGTAGAAAAGAACAGGAGACGTGAGAATGGCCAGTTTGCACAACATGTTCACCAGAAAAAAAGAATGGGCCAAAAAACTCACTTTAATTCACAGAAAAAATCTGAATACTCTCCTGCTTCTTCCACTTTTCGGAGAATTATTAAGAATATGTATCATCTGATCAGATCTGTCCATCACCTCAGTAATATTGACACACGGATAGAAGATAACCAGCCTGTCACTCTTAAAAGGTTGACTGAGCTCCTTAAAAGTGTGATCAAACCCTTTAGGCTAGTGACAATGCCCCTGAATTTTCGAGATACCCCTACCGGAGGTAGAACTAAACCCAACAATGTTTTTCCTCATCTCTAAGGTCTCCCATATATGAAATGGATTCTTGGCTAAAAATATTTTACTGCTAAGACTGTTAAATTAACAGATATTGTTATACACCACAAAACCAATAAAGGACTAAAATATAGCCTGTCCGTATGGGAGTTAAGGCATATAAACTAATGCAGATCAATCACACAAGCTCTGAGAGCTTTGAAACTTGACATGTTTGTAGTCAGGATGATTTAACTACTAGAAAAGACTGGATGTGAATATCTTGATGTATGGAATAAATAGACACATGTAAACACATATCTAAAATAAGCGGACATGCACAAATTTAATATCTATGCAGAATGTTTTCATTTACTTTGTGCTTGCTTTGCCTGGCATTATCATAGAAACACATATGATGGCTTGTTGGAAAGGTGGGGTTGTGCTGAATCCAGCAATACCAAATATGTAAATATATGATAAAAGAGAAGTGTTCTGTCACTCAATGTATGATGTGTCCAAAATGAATGAAAATGGAACACTGACATAATTGAGTCCAAACCCATTCATTATCAGTGGTGAGAAGAATGTTGAGAAATTCAAATATAAGAGACATCAAAAAATATTTAATATGGCACCTTGTACTATATGGAAACAAAGATTGAAATCGAAAGATAACACCTTACCATAGCACAAACAGGAGACCAGGAGTTTTAACTTAATGAACTTTTTAATAAAACTATAACTTAACTTCACACAATACAACTTAAATTACTGTCTTAAATAAAACAAATGGCAATCTAACTAAAGAAACAAACACTCTTTGGGGAAATGAGCCCTGTCTTCTCAGGCTGTTTAGTTTATTTTCTAGCAGCAACCATTTGGAACATCAACTGCTTTTGGGAACCGTTGGAGAAGGGTCTGGCTGCAGACTTGCACTTGCACTCTCAGACACTGCTTCTGCTAGCAAGGCCACTTGAAGTCTTTATTTTTTATTTTGTTCTATTTATTGATAACTTTTTGTTTGAATTTCCCAACATTTTATAACAGTTGCCATGTGGCAAAGACAAGAAAAAATAAACTAAATTACAATGTCAATTGCAATCGCTACTTGCACTCTCCGCTACCTGTGACTTCACTTGCAATCAACACAAATCGTGCATGTTGCCAATGGAGACGAGACGCTGTGGTTGTGATTAAACGATTAAAACTAATTTAGTACTATAACGTACAGGGTCCTGCAAGAAAAAGACAAGCACAGACCTTGGCCACAGAACAGCAGAATATGAACGCAATGCACAAAGTCTTTCGTTAAGCGTTTTCCTCCTGTAGAAAAAAACTAACACTTAATATGGCATAATGTATTCAGACACATTAAGTTCAATTAAAAGATCAAATTCGATATATAGTTATTATTCAATGTACTGCAAGTCAAGCAGATGGCTATGAACACAATGTGCAAACTTTGTCCTCCCATACAATAACGCTTAATGTGGCCTAATAACAGACTAAGATGATAAAGACAATTTAGTAGGCCTAGGCTAGCCTATATGTCTTGTTGTTGACTCTAAGTATATACAGACCAGCAAATATGAACGGGCATTATGCATTAAGTGATTTTAAAGGATCAACTCCGTACAGGCAAGCAGACGAGTACAGAACGCAGTGCGTTAAATTGTACATTAAACGTTTTCCTCCTATAGAAAATCATTATAAATAAAACACATAATGTAGGTTAATGGACAAAGACAGTGATATAAACAATTTGTAGACAGTTTATTCTATATGGAAAAATGCTTAATGTGAAACTTTGCGTGTTTTGTTTATTCTGGGCTCACATGCTTGCCTGTACATATTAGTTATGTATTTTAATAAAGTAGAGAAGCATGAGTTTGGCCTTTCTCATCTATGTCCATTATGCCACATTTTGCGGTATGTGAGGAAAATACTATATACATATTCCTTATATTAATGAACTGTACATTTAATTTGATATTTTAATAGCATCTTAATATATTAAGCCATGTTAAGTGTTTTTTTTTCTATGCTTAGCTAGAGACTTTATGCAAATGTTCATATTCTGGTGTTCTGGCCATGGATTTGCCGATCTTGTCTTTTTCTTGCAGGACCCTGTACGTTATAGTACTAAATTAGTTTTAATAATTTAATCACCACCACAGCGTCTTGTCTCCATTGGCAACATGCACGATTTGTGTTGATTGCAAGTGATGTCACAGGTAGCGGAGAGTTCAAGTAGCAATTGCAAGTGACATTGTAATTTAGTTTCTTTTTTCTTGTCTTCACAACCTGGCTTTATAAAATGTTGGGAAATTCAAACGAAAAGTAAAAAAAAAAAATTAACAAAATAAAAAATAAAGACTGCAAGTGATGTCACTAGCGGAAGTGCAAATGTCTGAGTGTGCAAGTCTGAGAGTACAAGTGAAAGCCTGCAGCCAGACCCTCTTGAAACATTTTGGGGTCAACCCCCCATGATGTTACAACTGCAACACACCACTCATCCACATTGTCACCAGTGACAAAGTGGGTCATATTTGGACAGTCAGGGCAAGAGCAAAACCCTGTGCAGGTCAAGCCCACAGAAAGACACTGGCATTTGGTGGCATCGGTGCAGTTTCCATCTTTACAGTAGAGGTGGGTGAGGTCTCTAACTCCTTTAGGTGCTGGTGCCTTCTGGAACATCACAGATTAAATGCAGCCACCTTCTCTGAGCCTCCATCCTCTACCAACTGGGTTCCAGAGAAGAGGTTTGGCCAGGTGGCTGTGACGCCACACTACTGTTTGGTACACGGCTCTCAGCACATGTTGCTGGAAGCCATCTTCTGTTGGGGGTAGATTTGCTGCTGACACCTCGGCTCATCCAGGTTGGTGCTAGGATGCCCATCTTGGTGCCTCTTCTTTGTCTTTCAAGATCTTTGATTGAGTGTTGGTGGTAATATCTATCAAAAACTATAACGACACAGCTGTGACCTTCCTTTCCCATTAAAATTGCGATCTTTTTCCAGACACACTCACCCAGGTCATTGAACGTTTGAAAGGCTGAATCATTGAGCATTTGAAGAAGATCCATGTCATCAATGATACATGCTGATGGTTCTTTTACACTTGGCAGCTGCTGTTGTCTTCTTTATGCTTCCATCATCAAAAAACAAAGAGGGTGGGACAAAATCATGTTTAATCTGAGATACGAGATTTTTATGACTTGGGAGCGGGGAGATACGAGGTTATGCACTCATTGATAAGAATGATACAGACACAGACGTCGCTGCTGCCAGCAGTGTTCATCAAAGTCTGCGGTCGTGTCGGGCCTTTTGACAAGAGATAAGGCTTTAAGGGGTAACTAAACCCCTGGTCAGAGCCTGACTCCACCCACTGGCAATATTTGAAAAATGCTGAAAAGTGGGCAGAGCACAGCGGAGATAGAGGGGACAAACCAAGGGCAGGGCTGAGCCGGTGGGGCATGAACCTGAGACCCTCAGTGAAAGATTAATTGACAGCTGCTGTTAGAGTCGCTAAAATGGAGAGTGACTCTAGTGACGCAAGTAGTTTTGCTACAGAGCGTTCATTTGAAGTAGAGGACTTTTCTCCCCCACCTTCACCTGAAGTGGAGGATGTCGAGGTGTCTGAGGACACAGGGCCAGGGCCTGAGCCATATCAATTCAAGCCACTGGCTCAAACTGCGGTCTTAACTCCCGGATTCTGATAGGCATCCGATGATGCTAGCGAAGCAGCCGTGCAAGAGAGAATGGGCCAGTCTCCGAGTAAGGCACTGCGTCGCTTTTCAGCGTGAGCTGTGTGGAGCATTACAGCTGTGTGGAGCATTACCGAAGCATTACAGCTATGGATTTTTAACAAAACAAGCCTACTCAAATGTATCTAACCTAACGATTTTCATTCGTTATTGTAAGAAATGAAAAAGAGTTATGCAAAGATAGTCTTACTTGGCGCCAGTAGACAGACCTTTTTTCTCCCATAAATAAAACCTGTTAGCCTACTTGGGGCATTTTACATGCACAGTGCCAACTTTGAGTCAGTAAAATAATAATAAAAACAATAATTTAATGCTGGTATCCAAAACATTTAATTCAATACAAGTAGAATTAGAAATTAGATACATTTTAAAACTTCAATGCACATGTATAATAAGCCTAGTAATAATAACCCTAGTACTATCGATCATAACATACTTCTACAGAGACTGGAAAACTGGGTTGGGCTTTCTGGGATGGTACTCAAATGGTTCAGGTCATACTTAGAAGGGAGAGGCTATTATGTGAGTCTATTAGAGCATAAGTCTAAGTGGACGTCCATGACATGTGGAGTGCCACAAGGGTCAATTCTTGCACCGCTCTTGTTTAGCCTGTGTATGCTTCCACTAAGTCAAATAATGAGAAAGAACCAAATTGCCTATCACAGATATGCTGATGATACCCAGATTTACCTAGCCATATCTCCAAATTACTACAGCCCAATAGGAGGATCTTTGATGACATCTTTGAACGCATACGCGAGTGGTTGTGTGGCAACAAAACAAACAGTATGGCAGGCTGTAAAGACGCAACGAGCACTTTCAAGTGAGTTAAGGCCCGTTCACACCAAGCACGATAACTATAAAGATAACTATAAAGATAACGATATTAGCGTCCACACCAGCGAACGATATTGTCTGTGTATTTGAAGCGGACGCGGCACGTCTGCTGCTTTAAATTCTCGAGCTCATTACAGCAGGATTGATTCTGATTGGTTGGCAATGTTTTATCGTTCATCAGGTGGAAAAATCGTTCTGAAAGTGATTCCAACGATATCGTTTCTTTATCGTTATAGTTATGGTGTGGACTCTGCTATTCTTTAATATTGAGAACAATTTTTAGAACTATATCTTTATCGTTATCTTTATAGTTATCGTGCTTGGTGTGAACGGGCCTTTAGCGGGCAAAATCCTCAATATATAAGCACTTTAACATCTGAAGACCGGAGGAGGTTTGGAGAGAAGCTCAAAATTTTTATTGGTGGCAAAATCGAAGCTATTCAAAGCCCATATGAGATCTGGGATGACAAAAAACGTTGGTCCGACTCGCCCGTGTCTTGGCCACGAATCTGCTGGGGAGACATTTATTCTTATTTAATAGAAACCCCTGGACCCTTTACTCATGAAAGATTAAAGGCTTTCAAAAGTCTGAAGGCCTATGATTATTTTGTTTCTTGAAAAGTTGGGCCAGTCTTTTCTGCCAAGCAGAAAGCAGTGATCGTGCTAAAAGCAGAGGTTAGACCTGGCCAAGCAGAGTCACAGCATGATTTGCATCTACCGTGGGTGTTCGACAAAGAGAACGGCGAAATAATCACTGCTCACTGCGACTGCAAATCCGGGTAAGTCTTCATTGATCAGTGTTCTTATTTACTGAAAATGTAGTGACTGTTGTACCAATTCAATTGTTTTCAGTGTGAGACTTTCAATGGCGTCTGTACTAATGGTGAAAAATTGTATATCACAGCTTACACATTTCTCCTTCTTTCAGATCCAGTCTTGGAGAAACATGCAGTCGTGTAGCAGCTTTAATGTTTAAAGTAGAAGCAGCTGTCAGGATAGGACTTACAAATGCTGCATGTACTAGTGAGGCTTGCAGCAAAGCACAGCTACAGAATGATGTGAGGAACATAGTCTGGGTGCTGTGGATTGCGGTTTGGGACACCTGAATCAGAAAGCGAAAACATATGACTCGGTTGATTTGACTCAGTATTATTTATTTTTATTCAATCTTCTATAAATACATAGTCACTAAGACTTACCATGAACAAAATGTGCCTCACAAACTCGTTCAGAAGCTGCAGGCTTTCTTCGGAACGTCCAGGTTCAATCGCCTAATTGCACGCAACCATTTCTTTCATTTTTCGCTATCCTTTTCGGAGGGAATTCGAAAAAACTTTTTATCAGGCCCCCAACTAACCGTACAATCGACCACACAGCAAGAGTGAACCATCCTCTTCTCTAAATCCTCCTCCAAACGTGCAAAACAATCAAATTACAGGTATCTAGCGGTGTTTCCTGCCACACGATTCCCATGATGCAACGTGACGAACATAAACAATGACTTCACAAAAGATCCGCCTATTGACTCCCTCTGCCAATGCATTGATAAAATTAATAGTTGGATGTGCCAGAGCTTTCTTCAGCTAAACAAGGAAAAAACTGAAGTCATTGCATTTGGAAACAAACATGAAGTGTTCAAGGTGAATGCATACCTTGACTCTAGGGGTCAAACAACTAAAAATCATGTCAGGAATCTTGGTGTGATTCTGGAGACCGGTCTGAGTTTCAGTAGTCATGTCAAAGCAGTAGCTAAATCAGCATACTATCATCTCAAAAACATTGCAAGAATTAGAGGTTTTGTTTCCAGCCAAGACATGGAGAAACTTGTTCATGCCTTTATCACCAGCAGGGTGGACTATTGTAATGGGCTCCTCACTGGCCTTCCCAAAAAGACCATTAGACAGCTGCAGCTCATCGAGAACGCTTCTGCCAGGATTCTGACTAGAACCAGAAAATCTGAGCACATCACACCAGTCCTCAGGTCCTTACACTGGCTTCCAGTTAAATATAGGATTGATTTTAAAGTACTTTTACTCGTATATAAGTCACTAAATGGCCTAGGACTGAAATATATTGCAGATATGTTCACTGAATATAAACCTAACAGAGCACTCAGACCACTAGGATCAAGTCAGTTAGAAATACCAAGGGTTCACACAAAACAAGGGGAGTCCTCCTTTAGTTACTATGCTGCCTGCAGTTGGAATCAGCTTCCAGAAGAGATCAGATGTGCTAAAACACTAGTCACATTTAAATCTAGACTCAAAACTCATCTGTTTAGCTGTGCATTTATTAAATGAGCACTGTGCAATGTCCGAACTGATTGCACTATATTTTCACTTTTTTTATGTAAAATCATTTTCTAACTGTTTTTAAATTCATTTTAGTTAAGTAGTTTTTTTCATAATTTTAAAAGTTTTAAAATTGCTTGTCTTTATTTTTATTATTTTTCTTCATGATTATTTTACTTTATTTTATGTAAAGCACTTTGAATTACCATTGTGTATGAAATGTGCTATATAAATAAACTTGCCTTGCCTTGCCTAGTAATAAGTAGACATTTAAAATACATCAATAACTGATATCATAGTTTAAAATAGATAAAATCTGAGTTAAGGCTTGCTTTATGTGTTGCTCGATGAGGATTTCTCAATCGTTGCGACTTTAAATCCTGAGGACACAAAATGCCGTGGAACCTCCTGCCGTGGAGTGAAGAAGAGGTGGCGTTACGAGGATTCTCAGACAGCTGAAGTGTCCAATGGAGTTAAGAGATTTGCTCTCAATCTATTTTCAACACTTTAGATTGTTTACCATGTGGGGTTTGACCAATAGCATTGAATTGTGAAAAAATATGAAATAGACAAAATTTGGACATGCGAGGATTCTGCCTGTCAGTGACGATATTTTAATAAAGGTGTTCCATTCCAATGTTAACCTGATTCAATTGGATCTGTGGTTCATATGAATTGTATAGTATACTGTGCCTTATGAAATGTATTATTAGTAAATGTATCATAAATATAGATCAGCACTTACCTAATGTAAGTTACTTTGCAGTAACCATGAATTTGTCAACATTCTTCTCACCACTGATAATGTGATTTGGACTTGAGGCTATTTTGTCCAGTGTTCTTTCATTTTGGCCACCTCATACATTGAGTGACAGAACACTTCTCTTTTATTATATATTTACATATTAATAATTTAAGTTGTGTTGTGTGAAGTTAAGTTATAGTTTTATTAAAAAGTTCAAACTCCTGGTCTCCTGTTTGTGCTATGGTAAGGTGTTATCTTTCGATTTCCATATAGTACAAGGTGCCATATTAAATATTTTTTGATGTCTCTTATATTTGAATTTCTCAACATTCTTCTCACCACTGATAATGAATGGGTTTGGACTCAATTATGTCAGTGTTCCATTTTCATTCATTTTGGACACATCATACATTGAGTGACAGAACACTTCTCTTTTATCATATATTTACATATTTGGTATTGCTGGATTCAGCACAACCCCACCTTTCCAACAAGCCATCATATGTGTTTCTATGATAATGCCAGGCAAAGCAAGCACAAAGTAAATGAAAACATTCTGCATAGATATTAAATTTGTGCATGTCCGCTTATTTTAGATATGTGTTTACATGTGTCTATTTATTCCATACATCAAGATATTCACATCCAGTCTTTTCTAGTAGTTAAATCAACTTCCTGACTACAAACATGTCAAGTTTCAAAGCTCTCAGAGCTTGTGTGATTGATCTGCATTAGTTTATATGCCTTAACTCCCATACGGACAGGCTATATTTTAGTCCTTTATTGGTTTTGTGGTGTATAACAATATCTGTTAATTTAACAATCTTAGCAGTAAAATATTTTTAGCCAAGAATCCATTTCATATATGGGAGACCTTAGAGATGAGGAAAAACATTGTTGGGTTTAGTTCTACCTCCGGTAGGGGTATCTCGAAAACTAAAGCACTTTTTGACCATTTGTCACTAGCCTACTTTGCCCCCACAATGTCCACAAAAGAATTGCTGGAGGGTAATGCAAAGAACTGGGCGTTTACGACACAGTTGGTGTTACAGCAACATTATGAGGATATCATAGAGCACACACTGGGGATCTTACGGGGAGAGACACAGAGAAAAGACTGGTTACACGCTTTTGAGATCGCTGTCAAATGGGCGATGCGAAATTTTGGCAAAAGGATCTCCCAGAGGGCAATTCAGCAGGCCGAAACTTTGGTCCTGACCGAATTGCGTTCTGGGACTCCATCCGGGTCTAAAGTACCATCGAATTCTGAAACCAGTAGCAACAGAACATTTGCTTAGGTGGTTAGTGGTGCAGATCTAGCCTCAGTTCAGCAGGAGACAGAAACGGTCAACACAGGGGTCGTCAGACCTAAGACAGGGGTCACACACATCCAGATACAAACATCACCCACTTTAATGTCAGGCTGGTCTCCTATGAGGAACGACTGGCTTTTGGGAGATGATTTTCCACCTTTGAACCCTCCTGTACAGGCCCCTGTACAGGCCCCTATACAGGCCCCTATACAGTCTCCTAAGGGGAAAAGAGCGGAAAAGAAAAAAACACCTGACAGAACAGAGACCAAAAACTCCACCAGTCGTTACAGAACAAGCTGAGAAAAATCTCTTAGTGAGTTTTGATGATGATGATGAGGAGGAGGATCAGTTAACTCCTGCACAGGGAGATAGACTGGATGATTTAGATGAGTTTATGGGTCAGCTGTCACAGGAACTTTTCTCTCCTTTTGCCCCCTCTGAGGCTGAGGCCCCGATAACCACAGGCCTGCCTTCTCTGGTCTCCATTGTAGCCAGTGCAGTACATAGAGTAAATCCTCTAATGGACACAGCTGAGAGTGCCCAGATCTTCCAAAATCCGTCAGGGTCACCAAATCTCTCAGACTTTGATTTCTCAGAATATTCTGTGACATCTCTTCAACCAGGGGCTCCTCAGGAGACAGAGAGGGGGGAAACTTCCAAAAAAATGGAAAAAATTATCTCTGAAACAGAAAAAAACAGACAAGCAGAGAAAATAAGTAAAACAGTTGAAACCTCTGTAGCCGACACTCAGGGTCAAAGGGCACTACGTAGGCCATACACGCACCTTAGAACTAACAAGAAGTTCAATGAGTGGAAACTGGCACTCAAAGAGAAACACGTGGTCATCGGGGACTCCAATTTGAGCAGGATTCCCGCTTTTGACATTCCTGATTTACAGATTGACAGTTTTCCAGGGGCTAAATTGCAGCACGCTGCCAATCTGATAGAAAAAGCCACAGTAGACACAAAAGTAGAAAAAATAGTCTTGGCATTCGGCCTGAATAACCGCACACAAAGATTACGCATCTCAGCGATGAGAGAGTGTGCCACATTGAGTCAGGTGGCACAAGAGAGACTGCCAGAGGCCCAACTGTGGATCCCCCTGATCAATATCCCTCAATCTCTCCCAGAAGGAGAAAAAATATTTTTAGATGAATTGAACAATTACACAGAGGAAAATTATTCCTTCATCCCCCTCCTGCCAGAGGAACAGTTTCAGGTAGAGAGTGACGGCCTGCACTGGACTGCAGAGACAGCCAGGAACATGTTGGAACACTGGGCACGATATTTAAACTTGTAGTGAGTGAACACCCGAGAAAGGGTGCACATAGGCTTGTTGTGAATCTTTCCAAACACTTTACTCTCTCTCCCTCACAGTCATCCCTGCTCATGAAAGGCCTCACATTTATTCCGCCTGTTCAAAAGATGAAAGATTTCAAACATCAGCTTAGATTAGATTTACAAAAATATCATAGAAGAATAAAATTATAAGTTTTTTATGAGGGCAAAAAGACTAAAAAACAAAGATTACCTTTCACACACAATTCAGATTGGACTCCGGCCTTGAGCAGACTTCCCAAACAAGTAGGCCAGCTGATCACAGCAGATGAGTATGCTTATAAGAACTTGAATTGGAGCTTGAAACCAAGGCCCAACCTCCAGAGAGAGGAACTGAGAGCCTTAAATACACTAAAAAACCTCAGAGAAATTGTTATTAAACCTGCTGACAAGGGACATGCCATTGTCATCATGGATAGAGAGCAATATGTCTGGGAGGAAGAGAGACAAGTTAACATCAGTGACCACTACAAACCCTTAGAAAAACCCATTTATTTTGAATTTTTTTGAAAATCTTGGAACAGATGTATGACAAGGGTATCATTAACTCAAAACAGAGGGATTATTTAAGCGGCAGTGGTACTCCTCGAATGAGAAGATTTTATTTATTGCCAAAGATTCACAAGGAGCCTGAAAAATGGAGCATTCCACACGAGATTCCACCTGGCAGTTGAATACCCATCAGAGATCTATAACAATTAAATATACAATTGACCCCACAGAGGTCAACTTTCTAGATGTGGTGTCATATAAGGGACAGAAATTTGAAGAGACAGGACAGCTAGACCTTTGAGTGTATTTCAAAGAAACGGACACACATTCCTTACTGCACAAACACAGCTTCCATCCTAAACATACATTTAAAGGGATAGGAAAATCTCAATTACTCAGATTTCACAGGATATGCACAGAACATTCCTGTTTTATGGAAGCAACCAAAATTCTGCTCAGGGCCCTGAGGGACAGAGGATACTCAAGGTCCTTCTTAAGAAGGGCTCTGAAGACTTTTGAACTCCCCAGGACTCCAAGGGACCCTACAGAGGGTGAAAAGAACAAAATTATTTCATTAACATAGTTTTTTTTTTTTTTTTTTACTTTTTATTCATCAAAGTATCCTAAAAAAGTATCATATGTTCTGAAAAAATATTAAGCAGAAGAAATGTTTCCAACTTTGATAATGAATCATCATATTAGAATGATTTCTAAAGGATCATGTGATTATGATCCTAAAAATTCAGCTTTGCATCACAAAAATAAATGATAATTTAAAGTATAATAATTTTAAAAACAATTATTTTAAATTGTAATAATATATCACAATATAAAAAAAAAATCTGTATTTTTGATCAAATAAATGCAGGCTTGATGAGCAGAAGATAGTAATGTTTGCAAACTTTTGGTCTGTACTGTAGGTGCCGATCCACCATCTGGTCTGGATACGTACTGGATCCGGGTGACTGCAGTGACCATCTGATCTGGATAAAGACTGGACCTGGTGACTACGGTGACCTCTGAATAAGAGAAAAGCAGACTAATATTAGCGTAGATGCCATTCTTCTAATTATGTAACAAGTACATCAGGTGTTATGGGAAGTGTTCCAGGTTCCGGTTTACCTTATTACTGTAGCCTAATTATTTTTTTTACAGATTTGGATATTAAGCTTATTATTATCTTATTAGTATGTTATGTGTAAGCCAGGTTAAAAAGATGGGTCATTAATCTAGATTTAGACCGCAAGAGTGGGTTTACATCCTGAACAATGTTAGGTTGGTTATTCCAGAGTTTAGGCCCCAAATAGGAAAAGGATCAGCCACCCGCAGTTGATTGTGATATTCTAGGTATTGTCAAATTGCTTGAGTTTTGAGAACACAGAGGACGTGGAGGATCATAATGTAACAGGAGCTCATTCAAATACTGAGGTGTTAAACCATTCATGTAATTTATAAGTAATAAGAAATATTTTAAAAATTATACTGTGTTTGATATGGAGCCAGTTTGATATGCAGTGTTGACAGGACCGGGCTAATATGGTTATACTTCCTGGTTCTAGTAAGAACTCTTGCTGCTGGACTTTGGACTAGTTTGTTTACAAAGCGTGCAGAACAACCACCCAATAAAGCATTACAATAATCTAACCTTGAGGTCATAAATGCATAGATTAACATTTCTGCATTTGACACTGATAGCATAGGCCATAATTTAGATATACTTTTGAGATGGAAAATGCAGTTTTACAAAGATAGAAATGTGGCTTTCTATGGAAAGATTGCTATCAGTAGCACACCTAGGTTCCTAACTGAAGACGAAAAATTGACAGAGCAGCCATCAAGTCTTAGACAGTGTTATATATTAATACATGCAGAGTGTATAGGTCCTATAATTAACAACTCTGATTTTTCAGAATTTAGCGGTAAGAAATTACATGTCATCCAGTTTTTTATATTGACTATGTATTCCGTTAGTTTTTCAAATTGGTGTGATTCACCAGGCCATGAAGAAATATAGAGCTGAGTATCATTAGCATAACAGTGAAAGCTAACATCATGTTTCCTTATGATATCTCCCAAGGGTAACATATAAAGCGTGAAGAGTAGCGGCCCTAGTATTGAACCTTGAGGTACTGCATACTGCACTTGTGATCGATATGATACCTCTTCATTCACTGCTACGAATTGATGGCGGTCATATAAGTAAGATTTAATCCATGCTAATGCACTTCCATTAATGCCAACAAAGTGTTCAAGTCTATGCAAGAGAATGTTGTGATCAATAGCGTCAAACGCAGCACTAAGAGCCAATAGAACTAATAAGGAATATAATTGTAGGGCTACTACCTTTTCTAGTATATTGGACAGTAAAGGGAGATTCGAGATATTTGGGGTCAAGTTGTGGTTTTTTGATGAGAGGCTTAATAACAGCCAGTTTGAAGGTTTTGGGGACATATCCTAAAGACAATGAGGAATTAATAATAGTCAGAAGGGGTTCTATGACTTCTAGAAGCACTTCTTTTAGGAGCTTAGATGGCATAAGGTCTAACATACATGTTGTTGGTTTAGATGATTTAACAAGTTTATACAATTCTCCCTCTCCTATAGTAGAGAATGAGTGGAACTGTTCCTCGGGGGGCCTATAGTGCACTGTCTGATGCAATACTGTAGCTGACCGCTAAATGGTTACAATTTTATCTCTAATAGTATCGATTTTAGAAGTAGTTCATAAAGTCATTACTGCTGTGATGTTGGGAAATGTCAACACTTATTGAGGCTTCATTTCACATTAATTTAGCCACTGTATTGAATAAACACCTGTGGTTATGTTTGTTTTCTTCTAAAAGAGAAGGAAAAGCACTTAACAAAGAGATCCTCACTGTATCGGCATCTCAGTTACAGTTACTACAGTTACTGTGTTTAAATAATGCCATAGAACATTAGTGTTTGAGCCTCATCATTGAGTGACGCACAGGCTCCACTCTCCAGCACAATTGTGACCCACAAAACTACATTAACAGATCTCTCTTGTGCAAAATAATACAGTTCACTTACATAATTACTCTCTTTATAGATAACACCCGCTGTTGTTATTTTTCTTATTTGAGCATAAAATAACTGCTTTCTCAAAAACTTTTCTTTTTCATGATTGTGTAACATGATTGCACAATGGTATCATGCTGCAGTTGCTATTCCTTGGAACTCTCTTACTTTAATGGGTGTGCCACATATTTTTCACTCTCATGAAATAAATTAAAGTGCAAATTGTGCAACTTTACAGGTTACAACAGAACAGTGAACAGATCAGATAATACAACTCAAATAGGCTACAACAACAACAAAAAAGACATTTCAAACAACTGTTCAGCAATTAAGAACTCTTTTATATTCGTTTTTTTTTTCTGTGCAAAAAAAAAAGCTTTGTACCAAAAGTGATTACAGCTAACCAGTGAAAATGTGTGTGCAATTTAACAAAATTACCTCAAAAACCAGGAAATTAAATACCTTGTAGGCAAGACAACGATCCTGAGGGAGAGTGGAACTCCCAAAGTATATGTATCTATGTATAAATATATACATTGCAGGACAAAATATTAGAATAATTTACAGATGTTGCTCCTATGGAAAGAAATTGCTACTTTTATTCACTAAAGTGGCATTCAACTGATCACAATGTATTGTCAGGAAATTAGTAATGTGAAACATTACTATTTCAATTTGAAATCAATAGGTGTCTTGTCAGGCACTTCTTACACACCTTACAGTCTAGTTGATTACACAAATGCTCAATTTATTTATTTATTTATTTAAAGTTTATTTAACAGGGACCATACAAGCAAACATAGTTACAATACGAAGCCTGTAACTGATGTGCAGCATATAGAGTTTATAGCTAGTGCTAATTTTCAACTCCTATCCCTGGTTGGGCATTTCGAAGAACATTATGAAACAAATACATACCTAAAAACAAGAAATACTACAAAACTATGTATATATAGATATACACATATTTACACATACACACACATACATACATACATAATCATACACAATTATAACAACAATTAAAAATGTATACAATTTTGATTTGTCTTTAGCCACAGCTTAATCCTGGAAGTGAACTTTTTGAAGTCAGATATGGCCTTAATATCAGATGGTAAAGCATTTCATAGCCTACAGCTCTTAACAAAAAAGGCAGTCTGTGCAAAGCTTGTCCTACAATATGGTATTGTACAGTTATGATTTGTACTAGTTCTAGAAACTCTTTGGGTGTTCTGTATTTGAATAAATTTACTAAAAGGCTCAGGTGCTAAATTATTAATACACTTGAAGATTAATTTTAGGAAACATAAATTACTAAAGCTTTCAAAGCTTAATATTTTATATTTCTCCAGTATGTAACAGTGATGATAGCGGATTGGCTTTTTATCCATAATTCTTATTGCTCGATTGTAAAGTGAACCAATGTGTTTTGTTGCAGACGGAGCTGCTTGCCCCCAAACTGTCATGCAGTATGAAATATGTGAAAACACCATAGCATGCATGTACAGTAGGGCAGCCTGATTTGGTATATAGTGTCTGATTAATTTAAAACAGTTGAGATTTCTTTGTATTGTTTTAGAGATTTTCTTGATATGTTTAGTAAAATTAAGTAGAGGATCTGTAACCTGTCCAAGGTATGTGAATTCTGTTACAGATTGATTTTTTTTTCATTTTGCAAGTTAATTTGAAATCTCCTCTCCTTGAACTGTCACCTTATCGCGGTGCAGAGGTTTGAGTACCCGAATGATCCTGGGAGCTCATTGCCTGGGGCTATATGCTCCTGGTAGGGTCTCCCAAGGCAAACAGGTCCTTGGTGACGGGCCAGACTAAGAACAGTTCACAAACCCCTTATGTTAACATTTAAATCAAGGACCGTGATGTCACCCGGCATGGCGCAGCCAGGGCCCCACCCTGGAGCCAAGCCCGGGGTTGGGGCTAGTATGCGAGTGCATGGGGGCCGGGCCTTCCCCCATGGGGTCCGGCTGGGCTCAGCCCGAAGTAGTGATGTGGGGCCGCCCTCCTGTGGGCTCACCACCTGCAGGAGGGAGCATAAGGGGCCGGTGCAAAGTGGATCAGGTGACAGTCATAGACGAGACTCGATCTCTGAACACGGAATCTGGCTCTAGGTACATGGAATGTCACCTCGTTGGTGGGGAAGGAGCCTGAGCTTGTGCGGGAGGTCGAGAGGTACCGACTAGAGATAGTCGGGCTCACCTCCACTAACAGCTTGGGCTCTGGAACCACACTTCTTGAGAGAGGCTGGACTCTCTACCACTCTGGAGTTGCCCATGGTGAGAGGCGGGGGGCTGGAGTGGGTTTCCTAATAGCCCCCCAGCTCAGCCGCCATGTGTTGGAGTTCACCCCGGTGAACGAGAGGGTCGCTTCCCTGCGCCTTCGAGTCAGGGATAGGTCTCTCACTGTCGTTTGTGCCTTTGTGTTTACAGAGCATCAACGGAGTTGTGCAAGTGTTTTTGTTTGTTCCCTGCATTTCGAAGATGCTTGTTTTACAAACAAGGCCCAGTTTGACGCCGGATTTGCACATCGTTTATTTCTTAAGGAAATGCAGTCCCAATGAAAAAGGGTCACGATCGTGTGTTGGAACCGCATGCTGTGAGTAAAACTGCTTAAAATATCTCTGCCTCCTTGTTAGTGTGTCCGCCTCCCATGCCGGAGACCCGGGTTCGAGCCCCGCTCGGAGCGAGTCGTTGCTGCTGCTGCTCTCGTTCAGTTTCAGCCTCGGGATCTGATTCTGGATCATAAATAAACGGCTGAATCTGACTGTTAGCCATGGTTTGTTTTGGATGATGGTTTTTTTTTTCCTCACGGTAATGTCACAGCTTCTAAACGCTCTCAACGCAAAAGCTTACTCGCGCTCGTGATTCTTTAGCTCCGCCCACACGTCACGCCTCCAGCTGATATCTCAGATCATTATTTAGTTCTGTGCAAACTTCATATAACCAAAATTGTAAATTCTACTTCTTGTTACAAGTATCGAACAACCATCACTTCTACCACAAAAGACTGCTTTTTAAGTTATCTTCCTGATGTATCCAAATTCCTTAGCATGTCCAAATCCTCAGAACAACTTGATGATGTAACAGAAACTATGGACTCTCTCTTTTCTAGCACTTTAAATACAGTTGCTCCTTTACACTTAAGGAAGGTTAAGGAAAACAGTTTGACACCATGGTATAATGAGCATACTCGCACCCTAAAGAGAGCAGCCCGAAAAATGGAACGCAGCTGGAGGAAAACAAAACTAGAGGTATTTCGTATTGCTTGGCGGGAAAGTAACATATCCTACAGAAAAGAATTAAAAACTGGTAGATCTGATTACTTTTCTTCTCTTTTAGAAGAAAACAAAAATAACCCCAGGTATTTATTCAATACAGTGGCTAAATTAACAAAAAATAAAGCCTCAACAAGTGTTGACATTTCCCAACACCACAGCAGTAATGACTTTATGAACTACTTCTAAAATCAATACTATTAGAGATAAAATTGCAACCATTCAGCCGTCAGCTCCAGTATCACATCAGACAGTGCACTATAGACCCCCTGAGGAACAGTTCCACTCATTCTCTACTATAGGAGAGGAATAATTGTATAAACTTGTTAAATCATCTAAACCAACAACATGTATGTTAGACCCTATACCATCTAAGCTTCTAAAAGAGGTGTTTCCAGAAGTCATAGGTCCTCTTCTGACTATTATTAATTCCTCATTGCCATTAGGATATGTCCCCCAAACCTTCAAACTGGCTGTTATTAAGCCTCTCATAAAAAAACACAACTTGACCCCAAAAACTAGTTAATTATAGACCAATCTCGAATCTCCCTTTTCTGTCTAAAATATTAGAAAAGGTGGTATCCTCACAATTATATTCCTTCTTAGAGAAAAATGGTATATGTGAGGATTTCCAGTCAGGATTTAGACTGTATCATAGTACTGAGACTGCTCTCCTTAGAGTTACAAATGATCTGCTCTTATCATCTGATCGTGGGTGTATCTCTCTATTAGTTTTATTGGATCTTAGTGATGCGTTTGACGCAATTGATGACAGCATTCTTTTGCATAGACTTGAACACTTTGTTGGCATCAGTGGAAGTGCATTAGCATGGTTTAAATCGTACTTACAGTATTGTTCAAAATAATAGCAGTACAATGTGACTAACCAGAATAATCAAGGTTTTCAGTATATTTTTTATTGCTACGTGGCAAACAAGTTACCAGTAGGTTCAGTAGATTGTCAGAAAACAAACAAGACCCAGCATTCATGATATGCACGCTCTTAAGGCTGTGCAATTGGGCAATTAGTTGAAAGGGGTGTGTTCAAAAAAATAGCAGTGTCTACCTTTGACTGTACAAACTCAAAACTATTTTGTACAAACATTATTTTTTTTTTCTGGGATTTAGCAATCCTGTGAATCACTAAACTAATATTTATTTGTATGACCACAGTTTTTTAAAACTGCTTGACATCTGTGTGGCATGGAGTCAACCAACTTGTGGCACCTCTCAGCTGTTATTCCACTCCATGATTCTTTAACAACATTCCACAATTCATTCACATTTCTTGGTTTTGCTTCAGAAACAGCATTTTTGATATCACCCCACAAGTTCTCAATTGGATTAAGGTCTGGAGATTGGGCTGGCCACTCCATAACATTAATTTTGTTGGTTTGGAACCAAGACTTTGCCCGTTTACTAGTGTGTTTTGGGTCATTGTCTTGTTGAAACAACCATTTCAAGGGCATGTCCTCTTCAGCATAGGGCAACATGACCTCTTCAAGTATTTTAACATATGCAAACTGATCCATGATCCCTGGTATGCGATAAATAGGCCCAACACCATAGTAGGAGAAACATGCCCATATCATGATGCTTGCACCTCCATGCTTCACTGTCTTCACTGTGTACTGTGGCTTGAATTCAGAGTTTGGGGGTCGTCTCACAAACTGCCTGTGGCCCTTGGACCCATCAGTCCACAAAATGTTCCTCCATTTCTCTTTAGGCCAGTTGATGTGTTCTTTGGCAAATTGTAACCTCTTCTGCACATGCCTTTTTTTTAACAGAGGGACTTTGCGGGGGATTCTTGAAAATAGATTAGCTTCACACAGACGTCTTCTAACTGTCACAGTACTTACAGGTAACTCCAGACTGTCTTTGATCATCCTGGAGGTGATCATTGGCTGAGCCTTTGCCATTCTGGTTATTCTTCTATCCATTTTGATGGTTGTCTTCCGTTTTCTTCCACGTCTCTCTGGTTTTGCTCTCCATTTTAAGGCATTGATGATCATTTTAGCTGAACAGCCTATCATTTTTTGCACCTCTTTATAGGTTTTCCCCTCTCTAATCAACTTTTTAATCAAAGTACGCTGTTCTTCTGAACAATGTCTTGAACGACCCATTTTCCTCAGCTTTCAAATGCATGTTCAACAAGTGTTGGCTTCATCCTTAAATAGGGGCCACCTGATTCACACCTGTTTCTTCACAAAATTGATGACCTCAGTGATTGAATGCCACACTGCTATTTTTTTTGAACACACCCCTTTCAACTAATTCAACTAATTGCCCAATTGCACAGCCTTAAGAGCGTGCATATCATGAATGCTGGGTCTCATTTGTTTTCTGAGAATCTACTGAACCTACTGGTAACTTGTTTGCCACGTAGCAATAAAAAAATATACGAAAAACTTTGATTATTCTGGTTAGTCACATTGTACTGCTATTATTTTGAACAATACTGTATATGACCGCCATCAGTTCGTAGCAGTGAATGAAGAAGTATCATATCGATCACAAGTGCAGTATGGAGTACCTCAAGACTCAGTACTAGGGCCGCTACTCTTCACGCTTTATATGTTACCCTTGGGAGATATCATCAGTAAACATGGTGTTAGCTTTCACTATAATGCTGATGATACTCAGCTCTATATTTCTTCACGGCCCGGTGAAACACACCAATTTGAAAAACTAATGGAATGCATAGTTGATATAAAAAATTGGATGACGAGTAATTTCTTATTGCTAAATTCAGAAAAAAACAGAGGTGTTAATTATAGGACCTAAAAACTCTGCTTGTAATAACCTAGAACACTCTCTAAGACTTGATGGTTGCTCTGTCAATTCTTCGTCATCAGTTAGGAACCTAGGTGTGCTATTTGATCGCAATCTTTCCTTAGAAAGCCACGTTCCTAGCATTTGTAAAACTAAAATTTTCCATCTCAAAAATATATCTAAATTACGGCCTATGCTCTCAATGTCAAATGCAGAAATGTTAATCCATGCATTTATTACTTCAAGGTTAGATTATTGTAATGCTTTATTGGGTGGTTTTTCTGCATGCTTAGTAAACAAACTACAGCTAGTCCAAAATGCAGCAGCAAGTGGTCACCGTGGCCACCAGATCCAGTCTGTATCCAGATCAGAGGGTCACTGCAGTCACCCGGATCCAGTACGTATCCAGACCACATGGTGGATCAGCACCTAGAAAGGACCTCTACATCCCTGAAAGACAGCGGTGACCAGGACAACTAGAGCCCCAGATACAGATCCCCTGTAAAGACCTTGTCTCAGAGGACCACCAGGACAATACCACAAGAAACAGATGATTCTTCTGCACAGTCTGACTTGGCTGCAGCCTGGAATTGAACTACTGGTTTCATCTGGTCAGAGGAGAACTGGCCCCCCAACTGAGCCTGATTTCTCCCAAGGTTTTTTCTCCATTCTGTCACCGATGGAGTTTTGGTTCCTTGCTGCTGTCGCCTCTGGCTTGCTTAGTTGGGGTCACTTCATCTACAGCGATATCATTGACTTGATTGCAAATAAATGCACAGACACTATTTAAACTGAACAGAGATGACATCACTGAATTCAATGATGAGCTGCCTTTAACTATCATTTTGCATTATTGAGACACCGTTTTCCAAATGAATGTTGTTCAGTGCTTTGACACAATGTATTTTGTTTAAAGTTCTATATAAATAAAGGTGATTGATTGATTGATTGACACTTGGGTGAAGAGAGGGGCTGAGCTGTCAACTGATCACCACCTGGTGGTGAGCTGGATCCAATGGCGGGGGAGGAAGCTGGACAGACTCTGCAGACCCAAACGTACTGTGAGGGTCTGTTGGAAACGTTTGGCCGAGCCCCCTGTCAGAGAGATCTTCAACTCCAACCTCTGGCAGAGCTTCGACCGGATCCCGAGGGAGTCTGGAGATTTTGAGTCCGAGTGGACCATGTTCTCCACCTCCATTGTCGCTGCGGCTGCTCGGAGCTGTGGCCGTAAGGTCTCCGGTGCCTGTCGAGGCGGCAATCCCCGAACCCGGTGATGGACACCACAAGTAAGGGATGCTGTCAAGCTGAAGAAGGAGTCCTATCAGGCCTGGATGGCTTGTGGGACTCCAGAGGCAGCTGACAGGTACCAGCAGGCCAAGCGGACTGCAGCCCGGGTAGTCGTGGAGGCAAAAAATCGGGCCTGGGAGGAGTTCGGTGAGGCCATGGAGAAAGGTTGGCCTCGAAGAGATTCTGGCAAACTGTTCGACGCCTCAGGAGGGGAAAGCAGTGCCCTACCAACACCGTTTACAGTGGAGATGGGCACCTGTTGACCTCAACTGGGGATATCGTCGGGCGGTGGAAGGAATACTTCGAGGATCTCCTCAATCCCACCGACTTGTGCTCCGTTGAGGAATCAGTGGCTGGGGACTCAGAGGAGCACTCGTCCATCACCCGGACTGAAGTCATCGAGGTAGTTAAAAAGCTCCTCGGTGGCAAGGCACCATGAGATCCGCCCAGAGTACCTCAAATCTCTGGATGTTGTGGGGCTGTCTTGGCTGACACGCCTCTGCAACAACGAATGGCGGTTGGGGACAGTACCCCTGGACTGGCAGACTGGGGTGGTGGTCCCTCTTTTCAAAAAGGGGGACCGGAGAGTGTGTTCCAACTATAGGGGGATCACACTTCTCAGCCTCCCCGGGAAAGTCTATGACAGGGTACTGGAGAGGAGAATTCGGCAGATAGTGGAACCTTGGATTCAGGAGGAACAGTGTGGTTTTCGTCCCGGTCGTGGAACATTGGACCAGATCTATACCCTTTCCAGGGTGCTGGAGGGTTCATGGGAGTTTGCCTAACCAGTCCACATGTGTTTTGTAGATTTGAAGAGGGCATTCGACCGTGTTCCTTGTGACATCCTGTGGAGGGTGCTCTGGGAGTATGGGGTCGGCGGCCCCCTACTTAGGGCTGTTTGGTCCCTGTACGACCAGAGCAAAAGCTTGGTTCGCATTGCCGGCAGTAAGTCAGACCTGTTCCCGGTGCATGTTGGACTCCGGCAGGGCTGCCCTTTTTCACCAGTTCTGTTCATAATTTTTATGGACAGAATTTCTAGGCACAGCCAAGGGCCATAGAGTGTCCGGTTTGGGGACCATATGATTTTGTCGCTGCTTTTTGCAAATGATGTTGTCGTGTTGGCCTCCTCAGACCAGGACCCTCAGCGTGCACTGGGACAGTTTGCAGCTGAGTGTGAATCGGCTGGGATGAGAATCAGCACCTCCAAGTCCGAGGCCATGGTTCTCAGTCAGAAAAGGGTGGATTGCCCACTTCAGGTTGGTGGAGAGTTCCTGCCTCAAGTGGAGGAGTTCAGGTATCTTGGAGTCTTGTTCACGAGTGAAGGATGGAACGTGAGATTGACAAGACGGATCGGTGCAGCTTCTGCAGTAATGCGGTCGCTGTACCGGTCTGTCGTGGTGAAGAAGGAGCTGAGCTGTAAGGCAAAGCTCTCGATTTACCGGTCAATCTAAGTTCCTACTCTCACCTATGGTCATGAGCTGTGGGTAATGACCGAAAGGACAAGATCCCGAATACAGGTGGCCGAAATGAGCATTCTCTGTCGGGTGGCTGGGCGCTCCCTTAGAGATAGGGTGAGAAGCTCGGCCACTCGGGAGGAGCTCAGAGTAGAGCTGTTGCTCCTCCACATCGAGAGGAGCCAGCTGAGGTTTATCGGGCATCTATTTCGGATGCCTCCTGGATGCCTTCCCAGGGAGGTGTTCCAGGCACGTCTCACCGAGAGGAGGCCCTGGGGAAGACCTAGGACACGCTGGAGGGACTATGTCTCCCGGCTGGCCTGGGAACGCCTCGGGGTCCCCCCAGAAGAGCTGGAAGAAGTGGCTAGGGAGAGGGAAGTCTGGGCGTCTCTGTTTAGACTGTTGACTCCGCAACCCGGCCCCAGATAAGTGGAAGATGATGGATGGATGGATGGATGGATGGAATTTAAAATCTTTTATTTAGATCAAGTTTCTTAATAGAAAAACACATGTAGCACCAACTGATTTTGATTGAGCCACTGTCCGACAACAGCCATACATGCAGAGAGAACATCAGCAGACATGCTGGACTGTTGTTAATGTATTACAGTATTAATGTATTAATTAGTGGGGTTAAGATCCATAATAGTCTTTTTTTTAAGACATCATGCACATCGACCCCTGTGACCCAGCATTCTACTGGCAAATGTTCAGTCTCTGGACAACAAGCTCTGCGAGTTGAAAGCACAGATCTCTTTATAAGAGAGACGAGGAACTGCTACATTATTTGCCTCACAGAAACATGGATGTCCGTGGAGATTTCAGACTCAACCATCGAACCTGTGGGGTCCGCAGTGCACAGAGCGGACAGATTGAAATACCTCTTAGGTAAAAGCAGAGGAGATGGTGTATGTTTTATGATCAAAGAATCCTGGTGTGTGTGTGTGTGTGTGGGGGGGGGGGGTCATGTGATGCCATGCAAGGGTCAGAAGTGTGAACTCTGGTCACTTTGCTTGTTTTCAATTATTTTTGTCTGTCATGAGCCATTGACGTTTGATACACTCTGTTTCATAACTGTTCTATAAAGACAATATGTAAAAGATTTAAAAATCCTCAGGCTCTGGAGACGTTTACATGCTCAAGCTGATACCTCTGACAGGGCCGCATACCAGGGACTCAAATTGCAGGGTACGGTGGGAGAAATTCCCAATTACAACTGTCCAGCATGTCTGTGATGCTGACGAAGGTTGTTACGGACTTAGAGGATCTTCCTGTAATACATCAATCAATTACGGCAATGGAGGTGAAATTCTCTGAGTTTGTTATGAGAACCGGGGACGTCCAGAAATGGATCGATTATCTGGAGTCATCAGAGAGGGAATTAGCCGCTAATCCGCTACAGACCAAGGCAGATTTGCAGTGCATTTGGAAAGGTGGAAAGCTTTGAGATTCATAATCGGCAAAACAACAGTCGAATTGTTGGAATTCCTGAAAACGAGGAAGGGTGAGATATGCAATTCCTAGATGAGCTCTTTGTGATTCTGCTCGAAATAACAGGCCATAAGCTTGAAATTGAGCAAGCTCACAGAGTTCCAGCTCGGAGATCCGCAGAGAGAGACAGGCCCTGACCAATTCTGGGCAAATTTCTGAGATCTTCCGATAACGATCTTTTGTTACGTGAGGCGAGGAGTAAAGGAAAGATTTCTTGGAAGGACCACAACATTTTCCTGTTCCCAGACTTTGCAAATTTGATTACAGAGAACAATGATCTATTCAAACAACACAATAAACACTTACACCACATAAGGTCGCTTTGCACTGATCTTTCCAGCCAAATTGAGCACAGATACTAAGGATTAACACTCCTTTGGGGCAGTATGTGGATGAATCTACACATTCTTTGTGTTTATTCTACCTATTGTCTGGAGTTTGTTTATAGATATTCTTCTGTTATATAATTCTTTCTCACAAAATTTGTATAGAAGCATCAGACTTTAGCAATTGATGGCAAAGTTGTCACGGGGGCTCTCATTGGAGTATATAAAAAATTTTAGTTTAGAAGGACGAAAGCCGGTTAGCACTGTTGTGTGTAGGGTTAATGCACATGTTTTTCTTTTTTTCTTTTTTTTGGTTCAGGGTTTAGTTTGAGGTTTGATTTTTACACAGTGTAAAAAAAAAAATCTGTAAACTTCACAGTAACTTACAGCATCTTGGTTGCCAGTGAGAATGATAATTGACAAAAGTTCTGTAAATCAGTAATTACACTTGCTATTAAAAAATAAAGCAAACTCTTGCATGCTGTAAAATTGTTTTGATGGTGTCTAAACATTTGCTTAACTTCTTACATTTGAGTCCACTAAAACAAATACTTCTTAACGTAAAACTGTCATCGCTTAATTTGTAATAATAAAACTACTTAACAATGACTCAAATCATTGTAGTTTATCATCAGCTATAGCACACATGTATGTGCTAAAGTACTTAACCCTTAAGGCGCCAGGGTTTTTTGGAAAAAATTTATTTTGACATTAAGATTTCAAAAGCTTGTGGCTTGAAAGGGCTTAAAGATAGAGATCTACTGTCAATTAGAAAAATGTTTGGCATTATCAAAAGTTTATGTGGGGTGTAAATATACTAATCGAATTTGCATATTATGACATCACCAGGGGCGGCTATCTCGAATTACATAATATTCAGGAAATATTAGATATTGAATTGATGTTTGAGCATGTTTGTGTGTGTGTGTGTTTTTATCCTCATTCCAAATTATCAGAAAAGAGGTCTGCCTCCCGTCTAGACCACATTAATTTTTCATTTCTACAGTCGGTGAGGCTTACCCATTCGATGACGTGAGTATTGAGCTCCCGTCGGATGTTGGTAAGAGTCTCACGGCTAGACAACTTTTTTCATCCTTTGGTCAATAAAGGCTTACCCATACAATGCCATCAGTACTGAGCTCCCACGGGATGCTGGCATGAGCCTCCAGGCCACAAACCCTTGCCTTTTCCTCCTACAGTCAGCGAGTCTTACCGGTTCGATGCCTTGAGTATTGAGCTCCCCTAACCCCTACAGCACACCAAATATGCATTATAATACTTCAGCTAATTATATGTAAGCGTGAACTCGTGAATCAGCGAACAACATTTGCAACACATCCTCGCAGTACAACTTTGTATTAGCCATCTGGCGATTTTCTCTCCTAATTCTCACCATTTAAACTCATGCTATGAAATTTATTGCTTCTGCATCAATGACATGAGAGCTCACTTGCTCTGCTATTTCCTCGAACACTTTGAACGGAATTAATGCATTATGTTGGTCTAGAATCAAAGTACTACATGTCTGCCATCTAGTGGAAGGGAATACAAATGAGATATTACACCATATAAGGAACTACGGTCTATTTTATTTAGGATGACGGCAAATTTGGTGCTTAACAAAGAGATCCTCACTGTATCGGCAACTCTATAGTGACGGAGTTTAAATAATTCCATAGAACATTAGTGTTTGCGGCTCATCATTGAGTGACGCACAGGCTCCACTCTCCAGCACAATGGCTGTCAGGGTTTGGCAAAGGAGGAACTCAAGTGCAGACAGGATTCTCAACACGAAGGGTTTATTAACAAAAAGGGAAAACAAAACCCACGGGGGGGGGGGGGGGGGACAGCTAGGGCGGAGACTAAACAACTTAACAGGACAGGATTGACATGAACAAACTCTTAAACACTAACTACAAACAAACACTCACGGTTAGACAAAGACTTCTCAAAGGGGGTTACAAGGATAAACTTCTCTCACAGGCTGACCAGTAGGAACACATATGTGGTACAATCTCAGTGAACAGTTTGAGGAAACAATGAACTGACGAAAGACAGAGCACACTAGGAGATCTAAATAGGGGAGCTAATTAAGACACGACAGGTGGCACAGATAGGACAATCACGGCAAGACTAGGATAACAAGGGGGGTGGGGCAAGGGAACGAGACAACACAAGCACATGGCCCAAAGACAAGGCCATGTGCTTGTACACAAAACACGGGTCTGTCATGATCCTGCCTCAAGACTAGGGAAAATCAAGGACACGAGGGCAGAATCATGACAATGGTGACCCACAAAACTAAATTAACAGATGTCTCTTTTGCAAAATAATGCAGTTCAGTTACATAATTACTCTCTTTATAGATAACACCCGCTGTTGTCATTTTTCTTATTTGAGCATAAAATAACTGCTTTCTCAAAAACTTTTCTTTTTCATGATTGTGTAACATGATTGCACAATGGTATCATGCTGCAGTTGCTATTCCTTGGAACTCTCTTACTTTAATGGGTGTGCCACATATTTTTCACTCTCATGAAATAAATTAAAGTGCAAATTGTGCAACTTTACAGGTTACAACAGAACAGTGAACAGATCAGGTAATACAACTCAAATAGGCTACAACATCAACAACAAAGACATTTCAAACAACTGTTCAGCAATTAAGAACACTTTTATATTCGGGGTTTTTTTTCTATGCAAAAAAAGCTTTGTACCAAAAGCGATTACAACTAACCAGTGAAAATGTGTGTGCAATTTAACAAAATTACCTCAAAAACCAGGAAATTAAATACCTTGTAGGCAAGACAACGATCCTGAGGGAGAGTGGAACGCCCAAAGTATATGTATCTATGTATAAATATTTACATTGCAGGACAAAAGATTAGAATTATTTACAGATGTTGCTCCTATGGAAAGAAATTGCTACTTTTATTCACTAAAGTGGCATTCAACTGATCACAATGTATTGTCAGGAAATTAGTAATGTGAAACATTACTATTTCAATTTGAAATCAATAGGTGTCTTGTCAGGCACTTCTTACACACCTTACAGTCTAGTTGATTACACAAATGCTCAATTTATTTATTTATTTAAAGTTTATTTAACAGGGACCATACAAGCAAACATAGTTACAATACAAAGCCTGTAACTGATGTGCAGCATATAGAGTTTATAGCTAGTGCTAATTTTCAACTCCTGTCCCTGGTTGGGCATTTCGAAGAACATTATAAAACAAATACATACCTAAAAACAAGAAATACTACAAAACTATGTATATATAGATATACACGTATTTATACATACACACACATACATAATCATACACAATTATAACAACAATTAAAAATGTATACAATTTTGATTTGTCTTTAGCCACAGCTTAATCCTGGAAGTGAACTTTTTGAAGTCAGATATGGCCTTAATATCAGATGGTAAAGCATTTCATAGCCTACAGCTCTTAACAGAAAAGGCAGTCTGTGCAAAGCTTGTCCTACAATATGGTATTGTACAGTTATGATTTGTACTAGTTCTAGAAACTCTTTGGGTGTTCTGAATTTGAATAAATTTACTAAGGCTCAGGTGCTAAATTATTAATACACTTGAAGATTAATTTTAGGAAACATAAATTACTAAAGCTTTCAAAGCTTAATATTTTATATTTCTCCAGTATGTAACAGTGATGATAGCGGATTGGCTTTTTATCCATAATTCTTATTGCTCGATTGTAAAGTGAACCAATGTGTTTTGTTGCAGACGGAGCTGCTTGCCCCCAAACTGTCATGCAGTATGAAATATGTGAAAACACCATAGCATGCATGTACAGTAGGGCAGCCTGATTTGGTATATAGTGTCTGATTAATTTAAAACAGTTGAGATTTCTTTGTATTGTTTTAGAGATTTTCTTGATATGTTTAGTAAAATTAAGTTGAGGATCTATAACCTGTCCAAGGTATGTGAATTCTGTTACAGATTGATTTTTTTCATTTTGCAAGTTAATTTGAAATCTCCTCTCCTTGAACTGTCACTTTATCGCGGTGCAGAGGTTTGAGTACCCGAATGATCCTGGGAGCTATGTTGCCTGGGGCTATATGCTCCTGGTAGGGTCTCCCAAGGCAAACAGGTCCTTGGTGACGGGCCAGACTAAGAACAGTTCACAAACCCCTTATGTTAACATTTAAATCAAGGACCGTGATGTCGCCCGGCATGGCGCAGCCAGGGCCCCACCCTGGAGCCAGGCCCGGGGTTTGGGCTCGTATTCGAGTGCATGGGGGCCGGGCCTTCCCCCATGGGGTCCGGCTGGGCTCAGCCCGAAGTAGTGATGTGGGGCCGCCCTCCTGTGGGCTCACCACCTGCAGGAGGGAGCATAAGGGGCCGGTGCATAGTGGATCAGGTGACAGTCATAGACGAGACCCCCGACGACCCGATCTCTGAACACGGAATCTGGCTCTAGGTACGTGGAATGTCACCTCGTTGGCGGGGAAGGAGCCTGAGCTTGTGCGGGAAGTCGAGAGGTACCGACTAGAGATAGTCGGGCTCACCTCCACGCACAGCTTGGGCTCTGGAACCACACTTCTTCAGAGAGGCTGGACTCTCTACCACTCTGGAGTTGCCCATGGTGAGAGGCGGGGGGCTGGAGTGGGTTTCCTAATGGCCCCCAGCTCAGCCGCCATGTGTTGGAGTTCACCCCGGTGAACGAGAGGGTCGCTTCCCTGCGCCTTCGACTCAGGGATAGGTCTCTCACTGTCGTTTGTGCCTACGGGCTGAACGGCAGTGCGGACTACCTGGCCCTCTTGGAGTCTCTGGGAGGGGTGCTGGAAAGTGCTCCGACTGGAGACTCCGTTGTTCTACTGGGGGACTTCAACGTTCACGTAGGCAGTGACAGTGACACCTGGAGGGGCGTGATTGGGAGGAACGGCCCCCCTGACCTGAACCCGAGTTGTGTTCTGTTATTGGATTTCTGTGCTAACCACGGTTTGTCCATAACGAACACCATGTACAAGCATAAGGGTGTCCATCAGTGCACGTGGCACCAGGACACTTTTTTTGTTCCAAATATACTCCTTCCGGTTTGTCACAAGTTTCGGAAAGTTTTTTTCGAGTATGGCTCTGTGTGACGTAAGATGGAGCAGAATTTCCTTATATGGGTCCTAAGGTCACTTCTCCGGGAGAGAGCGCGCTCCCATATAGCAGAGCACTGAGAGCACAGACGGTCACTGATCAGAGCGAGAGCGTCGCGAAATGTCACAAAAGAAGTGTGTTTTTGGTTGCCAGGGCAAGACAACCCTGCACAGATTACCACAAAAAAAAAACAGCATTAAGGGACCAGTGGATGGAGTTTATTTTTACAGAGCATCAACGGAGTTGTGCAAGTGTTTTTGTTTGTTCCCTGCATTTCGAAGATGCTTGTTTTACAAACAAGGCCCAGTTTGACGCCGGATTTGCACATAGTTTATTTCTTAAGGAAATGCAGTCCCAACGAAAAAGGGTCAAGATCGTGTGTTGGAACCGCATGTTGTGAGTAAAACTGCTTAAAATATCTCTGCCTCCTTGTTAGTGCGTCCGCCTCCCATGCCGGAGACCAGGGTTCGAGCCCCGCTCGGAGCGAGTCGTTGCTGCTGCTGCTCTTGTTCAGTTTCAGCCTCGGGATCTGATTCTGGATCATAAATAAATGGATGAATCTGACTGTTAGCCATGGTTTGTTTTGGATGATGTTTTTTTTTTTCCTCACGGTAATGTCACAGCTTCTAAACGCTCTCAACGCAAAAGCTTACTCGCGCTCGTGATTCTTTAGCTCCGCCCACACGTCACGCCTCCAGCTGATATCTCAGATCATTATTTAGATCTGTGCAAACTTCATATAACCAAAATTTTAAATTCTACTTCGTTACAAGTATCGAAGAACCATCACTTCTACCACAAAAGACTGCTTTTTAAGTTATCTTCCTGATGTATCCAAATTCCTTAGCATGTCCAAAACCTCAGAACAACTTGATGATGTAACAGAAACTATGGACTCTCTCTTTTCTAGCACTTTAAATACAGTTGCTCCTTTACGCTTAAGGAAGGTTAAGGAAAACAGTTTGACACCATGGTATAATGAGCATACTCGCACCCTAAAGAGAGCAGCCCGAAAAATGGAACGCAGCTGGAGGAAAACAAAACTAGAGGTATTTCGTATTGCTTGGCGGGAAAGTAACATATCCTACAGAAAAGAATTAAAAACTGGTAGATCTGATTACTTTTCTTCTCTTTTAGAAGAAAACAAAAATAACCCCAGGTATTTATTCAATACAGTGGCTAAATTAACAAAAAATAAAGCCTCAACAAGTGTTGACATTTCCCAACACCACAGCAGTAATGACTTTATGAACTACTTCTAAAATCGATACTATTAGAGATAAAATTGCAACCATTCAGCCGTCAGCTCCAGTATCACATCAGACAGTGCACTATAGACCCCCTGAGGAACAGTTCCACTCATTCTCTACTATAGGAGAGGAAGAATTGTATAAACTTGTTAAATCATCTAAACCAACAACATGTATGTTAGACCCTATACCATCTAAGCTTCTAAAAGAGGTGTTTCCAGAAGTCATAGGTCCTCTTCTGACTATTATTAATTCCTCATTGCCATTAGGATATGTCCCCCAAACCTTCAAACTGGCTGTTATTAAGCCTCTCATAAAAAAACACAACTTGACCCCAAAGAACTAGTTAATTATAGACCAATCTCGAATCTCCCTTTTCTGTCCAAGATACTAGAAAAGGTGGTATCCTCACAATTATATTCCTTCTTAGAGAAAAATGGTATATGTGAGGATTTCCAGTCAGGATTTAGACCGTATCATAGTACTGAGACTGCTCTCCTTTTACAGTTACAAATGATCTGCTCTTATCATCTGATCGTGGGTGTATCTGTCTATTAGTTTTATTGGATCTTAGTGATGCGTTTGACGCAATTGATGACAGCATTCTTTTGCATAGACTTGAACACTTTGTTGGCATCAGTGGAAGTGCATTAGCATGGTTTAAATCATACTTATATGACTGCCATCAGTTCGTAGCAGTGAATGAAGAAGTATCATATCGATCACAAGTGCAGTATGGAGTACCTCAAGACTCAGTACTAGGGCCGCTACTCTTCACGCTTTATATGTTACCCTTGGGAGATATCATCAGGAAACATGGTGTTAGCTTTCACTGTTATGCTGATGATACTCAGCTCTATATTTCTTCGCGGCCCGGTGAAACACACCAATTTGAAAAACTAATGGAATGCATAGTCGATATAAAAAATTGGATGACAAGTAATTTCTTATTGCTAAATTCAGAAAAAAAACAGAGGTGTTAATTATAGGACCTAAAAGCTCTGCTTGTAATAACCTAGAACACTGTCTAAGACTTGATGGTTGCTCTGTCAATTCTTCGTCATCAGCTAGGAACCTAGGTGTGCTATTTGATCTTAGAAAGCCACGTTCCTAGCATTTGTAAAACTATATTTTTCGATCTCAAAAATATATCTAAATTACGGCCTATGCTCTCAATGTCAAATGCAGAAATGTTAATCCATGCATTTATTACTTCAAGGTTAGATTATTGTAATGCTTTATTGGGTGGTTGTTCTGCATGCTTAGAAAACAAACTACAGCTAGTCCAAAATGCAGCAGCAAGTGGTTACAGTGGCCACCAGATCCAGTCTGTATCCAGATCAGAGGGTCACTGCAGTCACCCGGATCCAGTACGTATCCAGACCAGATGGTGGATCAGCACCTAGAAAGGATATCTACATCCCTGAAAGACAGCGGAGACTAGGACAACTAGAGCCCCAGATACAGATCCCCTGTAAATTTAGCCTGTCTGAAATCCTGTGCTGACCAGCTGGCCCCCATCTTCACACAGATCTTCAACAGATCGCTGGAGCTGTGCGAAGTCCCTTCATGCCTCAAACATTCCACCATCATCCCCATCCCTAAGAAACCCAAAATTACAGGACTAAATGACTACAGGCCTGTTGCTCTAACGTCTTTAGTCATGAAGTCATTTGAAAAACTGGTGCTGGCCCACCTGAAGGACATCACTGGGCCCTTGCTGGATACTCTTCAGTTTGCCTACAGAGCAAACAGGTCTGTGGACGATGCAGTAAACATTGGACTGCATTATGTTCTGCAACACCTAGACAGACCGGGGACTTATGTGAGGATCCTGTTTGTGGACTTCAGCTCGGCCTTCAACACGATCATCCCAAACCTCCTCCTGCCCAAACTAAATCAGCTCTCCATGCCCACCTCCGTCTGTCAGTGGATCAACAGCTTCCTGACCGACAGGCAGCAGCTAGTGAGGCTGGAAAATACACATCCAGCACCCGTACAATCAGCACCGGAGCTCCCCAGGGCTGTGTTCTCTCCCCACTGCTCTTCTCCCTGTACACCAACGATTGCACATCTAAGGACCCCTCTGTCAAGCTCCTTAAGTTTGCAGATGACACCACACTCATCGGCTTCATTCAGGACGGTGACGAGTCTGCTTACAGACAGGAGGTAAAAGAGCTGGCTGTCTGGTGCAGTCTCAACAACCTGGAGCTTAACACGCTCAAAACAGTGGAGATGATCGTGGACTTCAGGAGAGACCCCTCTGCACTCCCCCCACTCACCATCATGAACAGCACTGTGACTGCAGTGGAGTCATTCAGGTTCCTGGGAACCACCATCTCTCAGGACCTGAAGTGGGACATTCACATTGACTCCATCGTAAAAAAGGCCCAGCAGAGGTTGTACTTTCTCCGCCAGCTGAGGAAGTTTAACCTGCCACAGGAGCTGCTGAAAAAGTTCTACTCCACCATCATTGAATCCATCCTCTGCACTTCAGTAACTGTCTGGTTCAGCTCAGCTTCTAAATCTGACCTCAGAAGACAACAGAGAGTAGTCCGGACTGCTGAGCGAATCATCGGTTCAACTCTCCCATCTATTCAAGAACTGTACTTATCCAGAGTGAGAAAAAGGGCTGTCAAAATCACTCTGGACCCCTCACATCCAGCACACTCCCTCTTTGAACTGTTGCCATCTGGTCGACGCTACAGAGCACTGAGCACTAGAACGACCAGACACAGGACCAGTTTCTTCCCTCAGGCAATAAATCTTATGAACAGCTGATAATAACTGCGAACACACTACACTTTATATTTATATACACACACACTTTATTTATCTAACACACATACTTAGTATACACTTAACTTTTGCACACAATATATATGTACATACATAACTTCATTTTGTAATATACCTGCCTACAATTGTCATTTGTATATTGTCATTCACTATCTACTTATTTGTATTTTTGTAATCTTTTATTATGTGTTTTATGTTCTGTCGCTGTCATTCTGTTGTACTGCGGAGCTTCTGTCACGAAAACAAATTCCTCGTATGTGTAAACATACCTGGCAATAAAGCTCATTCTGATTCTGATTCTGATAAAGACCTTGTCTCAGAGGACCACCAGGACAATACCACAAGAAACAGATGATTCTTTTGCACAATCTGACTTTACTGCAGCCTGGAATTGAACTACTGGTTTCGTCTGGTCAGAGGAGAACTTGCCCCCCAACTGAGCCTGATTTCTCCCAAGCTTTTTTTCACCATTCTGTCACCGATGGAGTTTCGATTCCTTGCCGCTGTCGCCTCTGGCTTGCTTAGTTGGGGTCACTTCATCTACAGCGATATCATTGACTTGATTGCAAATAAATGCATAGACACTATTTAAACTGAACAGAGATGACATCACTGAATTCAATGATGAACTGCCTTTAACTATCATTTTGCATTATTGAGACACTGTTTTCCAAATGAATGTTGTTCAGTGCTTTGACGCAATGTATTTTGTTTAAAGTGCTATATAAATAAAGGTGATTGATTGATTGATTGACACTCGGGTGAAGAGAGGGGCTGAGCTGTCAACTGATCACCACCTGGTGGTGAGCTGGATCCGATGGCGGGGGAGGAAGCTGGACAGACTCGGCAGACCCAAACGTACTGTGAGGGTCTGTTGGGAACGTTTGGCCGAGCCCCCTGTCAGAGAGATCTTCAACTCCAACCTCTGGAAGAGCTTCGACTGGATCCCGAGGGAGTCTGGAGATTTTGAGTCCGAGTGGACCATGTTCTCCACCTCCATTGTCGCTGCGGCTGCTCGGAGCTGTGGCCATAAGGTCTCCGGTGCCTGTCGAGGCGGCAATCCCCAAACCCGGTGGTGGACACCAGAAGTAAGGGATGCTGTCAAGCTGAAGAAGGAGTCCTATCGGGCCTGGATGGCTTGTAGGACTCCAGAGGCAGCTGACAGGTACCAGCAGGCCAAGCGGACTGCAGTCCGGGTAGTCGTGGAGGCAAAAAATCCTGCCTGGGAGGAGTTCGGTGAGGCCATGGAGAAAGGTTGGCCTCGAAGAGATTCTGGCAAACTGTTTGACGCCTCAGGAGGGGGAAGCAGTGCCCTACCAACACCGTTTACAGTGGGGATGGGCACCTGTTGACCTCAACTGGGGATATCGTCGGGCGGTGGAAGGAATACTTCGAGGATCTCCTCAATCCCACTGACTTGTGCTCTGTTGAGGAATCAGTGGCTGGGGACTCACAGGAGCACTCGTCCATCACCCGGACTGAAGTCATCGAGGTAGTTAAAAAGCTCCTCGGTGGCGAGGCACCGGGGGTGGATGAGATCCGCCCGAGTACCTCAAGTCTCTGGATGTTGTGGGGCTGTCTTGGCTGACACGCCTCTGCAACAACCCATGGCTGTTGGGGACAGTACCCCTGGACTGGCAGATTGGGGTGGTGGTCCCTCTTTTCAGAAAGGGGGACCGGAGAGTGTGTTCCAACTATAGGGGGATCACACTTCTCAGCCTCCCCGGGAAAGTCTATGACAGGGTACTGGAGAGGAGAATTCGGCAGATAGTGGAACCTTGGATTCAGGAGGAACAGTGTGGTTTTCGTCCCGGGCGTGGAACATTGGACCAGATCTATACCCTTTCCAGAGTGCTGGAGGGTTCATGGGAGTTTGCCCAACCAGTCCACATGTGTTTTGTAGATTTGGAGAAGGCATTTGACCGTGTTCCTCGTGACATCCTGTGGAGGGTGCTCTGGGAGTATGGGGTCAGCGGCCCCCTACTTAGGGCTGTTTGGTCCCTGTACGACCAGAGCAAGAGCTTGGTTCGCATTGCCGGCAGTAAGTCAGACCTGTTCCCGGTGCATGTTGGACTCCGGCAGGGCTGCCCTTTGTCACCAGTTCTGTTCATAATTTTTATGGACAGAATTTCTAGGCAAGGGCCATAGAGTGTCCGGTTTGGGGACCATATGATTTTGTCGCTGCTTTTTGCGGATGATGTTGTCGTGTTGTCCTCCTCAAACCAGGACCCTCAGCGTGCACTGGGACAGTTTGCAGCTGAGTGTGAATCGGCTGGGATGAGAATCAGCACCTCCAAGTCCGAGGCCATGGTTCTCAGTCAGAAAAGGGTGGATTGCCCATTTCAGGTTGGTGGAGAGTTCCTGCCTCAAGTGGAGGAGTTCAGGTATCTTGGAGTCTTGTTCACGAGTGAAGGATGGAACGTGAGATTGACAAGACAGATCGGTGCAGCTTCTGCAGTAATGCAGTCGCTGTACCGGTCTGTCGTGGTGAAGAAGGAGCTGAGATGTAAGGCAAAGCTCTCGATTTACCGGTCAATCTAAGTTCCTACTCTCACCTATGGTCATGAGCTGTGGGTCATGACCGAAAGGACAAGATCCCGGATACAGGTGGCCGAAATGAGCATTCTCTGTCGGGTGGCTGGGCGCTCCCTTAGAGATAGGGTGAGAAGCTAATAGTTAAAAGGAAAACACATGGAGCACCAACTGATTTTGATTGAGCCACTGTCCGACATCAGCCATACATGCAGAGAGAACATCAGCAGACATGCTGATAGCAGACTGTTGTTAATGTATTACAGTATTAATGTATTAATTAATGTGGTTAAGATCCATAATAGTCTTTTTTTTAAGACATCATGCGCATCGACCCCTGTGACCCAGCATTCTACTGACAAATGTTCAGTCTCTGGACAACAAGCTCTGCGAGTTGAAAGCACAGATCTCTTTATAAGAGAGACGAGGAACTGCTACATTATTTGCCTCACAGAAACATGGATGTCCGTGGAGATTTCAGACTCAACCATCGAACCTGTGGGGTCCGCAGTGCACAGAGCGCACAGAGTGAAATACCTCTTAGGTAAAAGCAGAGGAGGTGGTGTATGTTTTATGATCAAAGAATCCTGGTGTGTGTGTGTGTGTGTGGGGGGGGGTCATGTGATGCCATGCAAGGGTCAGAAGTGTGAACTCTGGTCACTTTGCTTGTTTTCAATTTTTTTTGTGTGTCATGAGCCATTGATGTTTGATACACTGTTTCATAACTGTTCTATAAAGACAATATGTAAAAGATTTAAAAATCCTGAGGCTCTGGAGACGTTTACGTGCTCAAGCTGATACCTCTGACAGGGCCGCATACCAGGGACTAAAATTGCAGGGTACGGTGGGAGAAATTCCAAATTACAACTGTCCAGCATGTCTGTGATGCTGACGAAGGTCGTTACGGACTTAGAGGATCTTCCTGTAATACATCGATCAATTACGGCAATGCAGGCGAAATTCTCTGAGTTTGTTATGAGAATCGGGGACGTCCAGAAATGGATCGATTATCTGGAGTCATCAGAGAGGGAATTAGCCGCTAATCCGCTACAGACCAAGGCAGATTTGCAGTGCGTTTGGAAAGGTGGAAAGCTTTGAGATTCATAATCGGCAAAACAACAGTCGAATTGTTGGAATTCCTGAAAACGAGGAAGGGTGAGATATGCAATTCCTAGATGAGCTCTTTGTGATTCGGCTCGAAATAACAGGCCATAAACTGGAAATTGAGCAAGCTCACAGAGTCCCGGCTCGGAGATCCACAGAGAGAGACAGGCCCTGACCAATTCTGGGCAAATTTCTGAGATCTTCCGATAACGATCTTTTGTTACGTGAGGCGAGGAGTAAAGGAAAGCTTTCTTGGAAGGACCACAACATTTTCCTGTTCCCAGACTTTGCAAATTTGATAACAGAGAACAATGATCTATTCAAACAACACAATAAACACTTACATCAACATAAGGTCGCTTTGCACTGATGTTTCCAGCCAAATTGAGCACAGATACTAAGGATTAACACTCCTTTGGGGCAGTATGTGGATGAATCTACACATTCTTTGTGTTTATCTACCTATTGTCTGGAGTTTGTTTATAGATATTCTTCTGTTATATAATTCTTTCTCACAAAATTTGTATAGAAGCATCAGACTTTAGCAATTGATGGCAAAGTTGTCACGGGGGCTCTCATTGGAGTATCTAAAAAAATTTTCGTTTAGAAGGATGAAACCGGTTAGCACTGTTGTGTGTAGGGTTAATGCACATGTTTTTCTTTTTTCTTTTTTTTTTTTGGTTCAGGGTTTAGTTTGAGGTTTGATTTTTACACACTGTAAAAAAAAAAAAAATCTGTAAACTTCACAGTAACTTACAGCATCTTGGTTGCCAGTGAGAATGATAATTGACAAAAGTTCTGTAAATCAGTAATTACAATTGCTATTTAAAAATAAAGCAAACTCTTGCATGCTGTAAAATTGTTTTGATGGTGTCTAAACATTTGCTTAACTTCTTACATTTGAGTCCACTAAAACAAATATTTCTTAACGTAAAACTGTCATCGCATAATTTGTAATAATAAAACTACTTAAAAATGACAATAACTCAAATCGTTGTAGTTTATCATCAGCTATAGCACACATGTATGTGCTAAATTACTTAACCCTTAAGGCGCCAGGGTTTTTTGGAAAAAAATTATTTTGACATTAAGATTTCAAAAGCTTGTGGCTTGAAAGGGCTTAAAGATAGAGATCTACTGTCAATTAGAAAAATGTTTGGCATTATCGAAAGTGTATGTGGGGTGTAAATATACTAATCGAATTTGCATATTATGACATCACCAGGGGCGGCTATCTCGAATTTCATAATATTCAGGAAATATTAGATATTGAATTGATGTTTGAGCATATTTGCATGTTTGTGTGTGTGTGTGTTTTTATCCTCATTCCAAATTATCAGAAAAGAGGTCTGCCTCCCGTCTAGACCACATTAATTTTTCATTTCTACAGTCGGTGAGGCTTACCCATTCGATGCCGTGAGTATTGAGCTCCCGTCGGATGTTGGTAAGAGTCTCACGGCTAGACAACTTTTTTCATCCTTTGGTCAAAAAAGGCTTACCCATACGATGCCGTCAGTATATAGCTCCCACGGGATGCTGGCATGAGCCTCCAGGCCACAAACCCTTGCCTTTTCCTCCTACAGTCAGCGAGTCTTACCCGTTCGATGCCTTGAGTATTGAGCTCCCATCGGACACCTTTGAGAGCCTCCTGGCAACACAACTTTAACCTTTCCATCTTACGTCCAGAGAGGCTTAGCCGTTCGAGTATTGAGCTCCCCTAATCCCTACCCCGGACAGCACACCAAATATGCATTATAATACTTCAGCTAATTATATGTGAGCGTGAACTCGTGAATCAGCGAACAACATTTGCAACACATCCTCGCAGTACAACTTTGTATTAGCCATCTGGCGATTTTCTCTCCTAATTCTCTCCATTTAAACTCATGCTATGAAATTTATTGCTTCTGCATCAATGACATGAGAGCTCACTTGCTCTGCTATTTCCTCGAACACTTTGAACAGAAACAATGCATTATGTTGGTCTAGAATCAAAGTACTACATGTCTGCCATCTAGTGGAAGGGAATACAAATGAGATATTACACCACATAAGGAACTACAGTCTATTTTATTTAGGATGATGGCAAATTTGGTGCTTAACAAAGAGATCCTCACTGTATCGGCAACTCTATAGTGACTGAGTTTAAATAATTCCATAGAACATTAGTGTTTGCGGCTCATCATTGAGTGACGCACAGGCTCCACTCTCCAGCACAATGGTGACCCACAAAACTAAATTAACAGATCTCTCTTTTGCTAAATAATACAGTTCACTTACATAATTACTCTCCTTATAGATAACACCCACTGTTGTTATTTTTCTTATTTGGGCATAAAACTACTTTCTCAAAAACTTTTCTTTTTCATGATTGTGTAACATGATTGCACAATGGTATCATGCTGCCGTTGCTATTCCTTGGAACTCTCTTACTTTAATGGGTGTGCCACATATTTTTCACTCTCATGAAATAAATTAAAGTGCAAATTGTGCAACTTTACAGGTTACAACAGAACAGTGAACAGATCAGATAATACAACTCAAATAGGCTACAACATCCACAACAAAGACATTTCAAACAACTGTTCAGCAATTAAGGACTTTCTATGCAAAAAAAGCTTTGTACCAAAAGTGATTACAGCCAACTAGTCGAAATGTGTGTGCAATTTACCTAAATTACCTCAAAAACCAGGAAATGAAATGCCTTGAAGGCAAGACAACAATCCTGTGGGAGAGTGGAACTCCCAATGTATATGTATCTATGTATAAATATATACACTGCCGTATAATTATTATAAATATATATAATTTACAGATGTTGCTCCTATGGAAAGAAATTGCTACTTTTATTCACCAAAGTGGTATTCAACTGATCACAATGTATTGTCCGGAAATTAATAATGTGAAAAATTACTATTACAATTTGCAATAGATAGATGTCTTATCGGGCACATCTCACACACCTTACAGTCTAATCTAGTCAAGGCAAGTCTACTTTATTGTTAATTTCCACATGTACAGTACATACATACATACAGAGAATCGAAATAACATTACTCTCAGACCCCGGTGCATACATATAACATTAATATTATAGCCTAAAAATCTAGATCAAATATAAAATAGATACAATTATACAATTAGGGGATGTAAAAAAAAGGCATATAATAAAATTTAAAATAAAGTTCAATAAGGCAGCGCAAGGCAAATGACAGATAGAGAGCAAATCAATGAAGTGAACAACAGTGCAGATAAAAGATGTTTAGTGCAAAAAAAAAAAAAGAAAAGAAAAAAAATTAAGTCTGATTAAAGTGACAAGTGACAAAGGGCTCAAGAGCAATTATTTGGTTTAACTGACTGATGAGGTAATGGAATGACGTCAGTTCCATGCTGAATGAGGTAGTAAGGAGACCAATAATGCACAAAGTGACTGGTGCATGCCATCATATATTAGTGGGGGGGGGGGGGTTCATAGTTCAGTGGTGCCTGGGGCAGAAGAGGGGAGTGGGGGGGAGTTCGGGGGGAGTTTATTTTCCTGACAGCCTGGTGGATGAAGCTGTCCTTCAGTCTGCTGGTCCTCCCTGATGGCAGCAGACTGAAGAAGCTGTGTGACGGGTATGTGGGATCACCTGTGATGCAGAGGGCTTTGAGGGTGAGACGGGTTCAATAAATGTCCTGGAGGGAGGGGAGAGAGACACCAATGATCTTCTCAGCTGCTCTCACTATGCGTTGCAAAGTCTTTTGGCAGGACACGTTGCAGGTGCCATACCACACAGTGATGCAGCTCATCAGGATACTCAAGATGGTGCCTCTGTAGAAGGTGTACATGATGGGGGGTGGGGCTCTGGCTCTCCTCAGTTTGCGGGGAAAGTAGAGACGCTGTTGTGATTTCTTGGCCAGTGCTGCGGTGTTTTCAGTCCAGGAGAGGTCCTCTGTGATGTGCACACCCAGGAACTTGGTGCTGCTCACTCTCTCCACAGTCGCACCGTTGATGGTCAGAGGAACGTGCTGAGTGAGTGCTCTCCTGAAGTCAACAACAATGTTGTCACTGCACCACCTGGCCAGGCGGCTCACCTCCCTCCTGTAGTTTGTCTCATCTTTGTTGCTAATGAGACCTACTACAGTCGTGTCATCTGCAAACTTAATAAAGAGGTTGGAATTGTCTGATGGTGTGCAGTCGTGGGTCAGCAGAGTGAAGAGGAGGGGGCTCAGCACAAATCCTTTGGGGGGCCATAGTGTTCAGTGTGATGGTGCTGGATGTGTTGCTGCCGACCTGTACTGCCTGAGGTCTTCCAGTCAGAAAGTCCAATAGCCAGTTGCACAGCGAAGTGTTGAGCCCCAGCTGGATCAGTTTATCACACAAATGCTCAATGGGGATAAGATCCATAACAGTCTTTTTTAAGACTTGCAAGAAGTCACACGAATCGACCCCTGTGACCCAGCATTTTACTGGCTAATGTTCAGTTTCTGGACAACAAGCTCGGTGAGTTGAAAGCACAGATCTATTTCCAATGAGAGAAGAGGGACTGCTGCATTATCTGCCTTACAGAAACTTGTGGAGATTCCAGACTCAGCCATCGAACTTGTGGGGTTCGCAGTGCACAGAGCAGACAGAGTGAAATACCTCTCAGGTAAAAGCAGAGGTGGTAGTGTATGTTTTATGATCAATGAATTCGTGTGGGGGGGCGTCGTGTGATGCCATGCAAGGGTCAGACATGTGAACTCTGCAATAGTATCCATCTGCAGACCCGCAGCACAGCCGTTTTAGAACCGCCGTTTCAGAACCGCTGTTTCAGAACCGGAAGTGAGGGGCGGAGCTATTAACACCTAGAAATGGCGGAGAGCACGGTGAGTACTTTTGCTGTCATATGGTGAATAATTTTCATTAGTTTTCACAAGTTTTTATTAGGTGTTTATATTTAATTTGTGATTGGCTTCATTGTCTTATTGAATCTTCAATTTGTTGTCGTTTTTAAGGTGTAGAAGTTTTCTGCGGATGTTTTGATTAATCTCGTGTTGTAAATGGGCCTTGCATATGAATAGTTTGTTCTCGTTTCACCTGTTGTATGCATTGTTTGTGAAATAATGTTACTGTATAGTTTAGCTATTTTAATCCCATTTGTCGTGCTTTCATCTCTTATAGAGACATATAACTATTCAGAATGGTGACGCATTACCTGAGCTGCAGCAGTGCAACAAGTGTTGCAGCAATTATCACTGCCCTTTTTGCGCGGCCAGCGTGTTTAAGCCAGCCAAACTGGTCAAATTAAAAACCCATCTTCAAAGCCACTTTAACAAGGCAGTAGTCTGTGGAGGTATCTTGATTTGTTTAATATGTACTTACAATATATTATTGTGTAATAGGTTACCAATTTACTTATTAATTTATTTTAGGCTATACTATACACAGATGTGGACTAGGATGTAGACCAGCTCTACATCACCACTGTCCATACTGTGAAACAACAATTTTAAAGAGAGGTGATTTTGAAAAACATGTACAGGTTTGCAAAAAAAACCCACCTCCAACTTCAGCCACAATTCCATCTCCAACCACTGCAGCATTGACCACACCAGCTGTGAGAGGGACACCATCTTCAACCATTGCAGTGCTGACCACACCAGCTGTGAGAGGGAAACCATCTCCTACCACTGCAGTTCTGACCACGCCATCTCCAACCACTGCAGTGCCAACTACACCAGCAGTCTTCTCAGGAAGGGTTTGTGTAAGGCCTGTGATCAGAAAAAGATGCCCAGTTTGCAACATCCTCATTAATAAAAGAAACCTAAAAAAGCACATTGACCGCAAACACACAGGAGAGCCAATACAGGACATTAATGCCACATCCCATCTTGAGAGCCAGTGCATCGATAGGACAAATGGCATATTTACAGTAAAGTTACAAAGGGTCACAGTGTTCCTCTTCATATTCAGGTCAAGACATGGGGAGAACATCATAAGGTCATTTGTGAATCACATGAATGTCAGGTCAGTATGGAAGTTGCACAGAGAAGTGGCCTGTCATCATACCAGTGCAAACACATCCGCTCTGTAAATTACTGTGCATCCTCTGCAGAACCAGTCTCCCTGAAAGAAGAGATTTTATCCGAGATGGTGAAAGCAAAGTGGTTTAGTAATGAAAAGAAGAAGATTTGCCTTACTCGGCAGCAGCATGCTAACAGCAGTCACATACCACTCTCTGTTCAAACCTCGATCGGCACCCCTGAAACAAAGAAGTTCATTTCAGTATTTGAACCCAGTGTCTCCTATTACAGAAGGTTGGGGCGTGTAATGGTTGTATATGACTCAAAATTAAACACATGGCATTGTCCCTGTGCCATATTGAGGCGCTCATGTGTGCACAAATATATTGCAAAATGGCACCTTTTTCAGACACAACGCGACTTGTTTCGAACAGTCTTCAGCAGAGAAGAATCACCACGCAAAGAACCATATGCACAGTCTGAGAAGGATTTCAGAGAAGACAATCCTGTTTATCCTCCAAAACATCAAGGGTTAAATAATATGGTATGTTACATTCTTCAGCACAAGAAGATTCCTGTTGATCTACCAGATGATGTGCGGGTACCATCACCAGACAAAGATTACCCAAAAATCCTTTGTCCAGATGAATGTGTCTGTCAGATTTGTCCAGGTGTTGTTCCCCTCAGTGAACCCATCCTAATTACGAAGAAGGCTAAAATACTCACAAACTGGTCCATAATTGAAGGTATGATTTGGTGTTATTTAATTGTATATGTGGTATTCAGCTAAATTGTCCTCTGATGTGTTACTTGTTTACATTTTTAGATGTTGCCATTTACTGTAAGCAGTGCCCACTATGTGGAATGTTCTACCGTTATCAGGAGTGGAAAGACCACCTACATAACTTTGATGACCACAACATCCTTGCAATACCCTTATGCCTAACCTTGAGAAGCCTTCTTCAGGTAAGTTTTAACTGAAATCTGTGGTGTATGTGTTTATGTATGTTACTCAAAACTTGTATGTTACTTCCAGGTGCATACATCGGTGAGCAGAGCAGTAAATTATTTGGAAGATTTGACAGGTTTGAAGTTTCCGGCACCAGACACGGTTCTTCATGCCTACTTGCATTTTGAGGCCCTTGTGGAACATGAGTACAGATACTCATGTATTACCTGAGGTGACCATCCCCCAGTGGTGATAATGGATCTACACAAAAAGGGTGTTTTCCATTTTTCTGTTTATTATAATCATGTTCACATCCATGTTTGTTTAATTAATTAATTCATTCATTCATTCATTTTACATGTTTTTTCCACACAGTGTAATACAGATTTTTTTTTTTCAGCAAGTGACACAGAGGAACCCCCTGAAAACTTCCGAGGGGACGTCAATATAGAAACATTCTGGGAGGCACTATCCAAAGAAATGATATGTCGTGGATTTGTTGCAAGTATGTGGAAAATGATTTTTTATGCACTAAAGCACTACAGCTCATTATGTTTTTAATTCTGCTGTTATAGGTGGTGCACAAAATCCATTTGCAGTTAAACCTACGTATCACTTCTGGGCTCCTTGGATTGGCAAGAGGACACGTCGTTCAGACAATGTGCTAAACACAGAGTTTGAAAAGTTCATTCTTCAAAGTCTGCCTCAGAGACTGCAGAAATTACGGTGACAGAGGAGAGGCTGAAAGAAGAACTTCAAAAGCAGAAGGTTTGTTTGTAATGTATTTTTTTTCTGTAATGAATACTACTATTATTTATATTTATATATATATATATATATATATATATATATTTACATATATATATATATATATATATATATATATATATATATATATATATATATATATATATATATATATATATATAACACACACACTATATTAAATAATATACTTTTGTAGGTTATTGTTATTCGGAAACTATGCAAAGAATGTGGTCTGGACTCCACTGGCTCTCGGAGTGACCTCCTCCTCAGATTGTCCAGTGAAGTGAAATCGAGGCAAACATATGATAAAATCTTTGAAAAAATCTGGGGTGCCTCTGGTGAGCTTATCTAACTTTTGATAATACAATTAATATATTGGCAGTACATGGATGTTCAAAACTTTTATTTTATTTATTTTTTCCTTTTAAATTGTTTGGGGTTTTTTTCCCCTTTTTTTTTCTTTCCTATATTAGGAGGCTGGGGAGTCATCATGTGCCCATGTAGTGTAGTTTACAGTTTAAAATGCAATCTTCGAGCAGAAAGCCCTCGAGATTTTGTTGATCTTCTGTTCTCATGGAAGCACATGCCGAACATTATCATTTATGACTTTGCACGCGGTTTAGCAACACATGCCAATCTCAGGGCACCAGAAAGCATTCCTATTCATCCACATGAGGGACGCTTGGCAGAACCCACTCAAGAAAACATAACACTTGCCAGATCTGGAAATCTGAAAGTGTCCTTGCCTTGGCTGGAGGAAAAAAAGAGTGCAAGTGATCCTCAAGGACACCCACTGACAGGATCTTCTGATCATTACATATTATCTGAACGTTTTCACGAGAACAATACCAAAGACAGTAGAGATGTTCCGAGGAAGATCACTATAGTGCCTCAACTAGCTGGCAAAATAAATAGCCAGGTTGCAGAGCAACTGTTCTCAAAGATGAGAAAAAATAACTACTTCTTGAACATGTCTCAGCCATCAACACACCTCTTTCAAATGAGGACCATAATTCACCACTATAACGAAAACAAGAACAACAAAGTGAGGACTAGATTAATGAAGACATTTGGATCAAAGTTGGTGATGAATATGCATGGACAGGCTGTGCTGGGTAAGTTAAAATACCTTTATATTAAATACCTTTTTTTTTTTTTTTAGTGTAAATGCATAAGCCAACAAAAGAAATATGTTTGTGTCTAACTTGTTGCTTGTTTTGTATTGTTAAAGAAAATTCGGACATCTCTATAGACGAGCTAGTCCCCACAGACATTGAGATGGAGCATGTTACCCCGACATCAATGACGGTCCAAACCAGTAGTAAGTGTAAACCTGTATAAGTTTTAATATATCATAAAGCTGTAATGCATAAAGTTGTTGTATGTAATTTTCAAATTTTTATTATTACAGCAGAAACTGAAATGGTGTGTAATTATAAATGCCTGTCTGCCAGTAGAGATTGTTGGGATTGTGTGCCAACTCATAGGCAATCAGTAATGGTATGTGAAAGGTATTCGGTTTTATTTGATGTTGCAATGGAAAACCAAAAATGGTTTTTTAATCATTTTTTTTCTTCTCTCTAAGCTTGAATGGGCTTTGGGGACAGGCGACCAAGATGAGACAATTGCTGAAGTTGGAAACGTGGTTCTGAAAAGAAAAGATTTCTGGACTCTCGGTCTCAATGAGCAGTTGGAGGCAACAGTAAGTTGATACAAAGTAACATACAATAATATTAAGAAATGACTGTGACTCTTTACAATTTTCTTTTTAAAAAATTCATATTGCAAACAGCTGTCTTGAAGTAATTACTTTGGTCTCTATGGAACGAGTAAGTATTTGTATAAAGCTGCAAATAACCTGAGACATAGTTTTCTAGCTTGTTTATAGTCTTACATAAGTACGTTATGTTGTAGGGAATGGATGTGTGGACAGCTAATGCATATGTTGTGGTGACCTGGTTGCCTCCAAATAATCTGGACCCATCCTTGTCATTTCCGGTGAGGCCACAAGGTTACATACCATTTACAGCAGTGACCAATTTTATTTTAACCATCTGAATGTTTTTTTTTGTTTGTTTTTATATATATGTATTGTTTACAGGATAACATTGCACTAAAAGACTGCATTATCTTCCCTGCTTGGAAGCCAGGACACTGGATGTTGTGTGTATGTCATTTGTGATCTAGCTATTTAACTTTCAAAAAAAAATAACTGTCAAAATTTTTTTACTGTGTTTGTCTTATCACAATTCAGAAATACAATTTCTTGATTTGGAAGAACTAACATTTTTTTGCAGGTCATGAAGCCAAAAGATAGACACATGTTCTTCCTAGATTCAACCAATCCATATGGGTTGGGTGATGGGAGATATATGAAAGCTTTCAGGTTGCAAAAATAAAATAGTGAAAATGTTCAAGGTTCTAAGTTCAGGCTTGCTGTTCAAGGTTCGCTGTTCAATGTTTGTGTTCAAGTTTTGCTGTGTTCTGTGCAAGAGTTTAATAAGCTTGCTTAATGGTTACTTGCATGATGTTCTGTCTTTGCATGGTGTGACAGTTTTTACAAGAAAGACCCAAATACTGTTGACTGCTATGGTTTCAGAGCATCAAACTGTATGTAATTTTGCATATTAGCAAATATGTTTATTATGTGTATTTTTGTTGCAGCAAGATGACAGCCAAAATTGCACCTGGAACATGGATGCTAATAAAAAACAAGGTTGGTTATAGGAAGTATGCTAAAGTTGGGATAGTGGGAAGTGTCAAACATTGTAAAAGTTTTTTTTATATATATATTATTATTTTTTTTTTTAGGATATCCCCCAACAGATTGGTGGTGTGGACTGTGGAGTCTTCATGTTGATGGTATTGTTTTATTTATAACTAAATAATTACACCATAATTGGTTTATTTATGAGGAACAAGGCAGGTTTTTTTATTATTGTTTTGCATTTACAGAGAGAGTGTGTGTGTGTGTGTGTGTGTGTGTGTGTGTGTGTGTGTGTGTGTGTGTATAATTTGTTTTCTTTTTTTTTATTCCAGTATGCTCTACATCTTGCCTTGGGAGCACCCTTTGATTTTACATCTGTAAGTAATTATAAAGGTAAATGTGTTTAACTGATGTTGTTGTAGCTGTTAATATTTTAATATTTCAGTTATTTTTTTTCCTTTTTCTTCCAGTGTGACATGCCAAAGATTCGGAGATGGTGGACTCTAATTCTTTTAGAGAACTTTGGGGTTTTCTCTGAAAGGTAAATACTGGACATTTCCTCCAGCCCACCATTACATTTGCACCCCCTTCTGATCATTTTTAAATGAACCAAAATATGTATATTACAGTGCAGATACCCTTCAAGAGGCTCTTCCACACAGAGAACCAGCTGAGCTTAGCAGCAGTGAGGTATGTCTCAGATATAAAGCCCATATATACACACATATGTACAGTTGAAGTGGATAAAAACCTTTCATCAAAGTTGTATTAAAATCAAAACAATAACCATTCTTGTCTTAGGACAACTTACTGATTAACTCTTTTGATCCACTTCAAATGTTGACTAATCACACACAAATACATATGTAAATACATAAATGCATACATATATAAACATCTATAAGAAATGTAAAAATAAATTTTTTCTTTAATATTCTGTAATCAAGGAGCTACCAGTAATCCGAGACATGGCAGAAGCTGTGAAATGGATTGATTCCAATAACCATCTGCTCAGAGGGCCGTTGGAAGAGCCTCTTTTCCTCACCATGACTGAGGAGGAAAAGGAAAAGGCCCTCAATGATCTCAGTGAAAGCACAGACTCTTCGAGGGAGCCCTTTACGTTTCTTTTTCAGTTCAGGGATGACATGGAATTAGTTATACAAGAATGTCATGACAAAATGGGCTTAGAACTGTTCATTTGATACATTTTAATTTAAATTAATGCCATATGGTCATGAAAATGTGTGAATTGTTTGTTTTGTAAATTGTCATTTTCATTTTATACAAAATTGTCATGGCAAATTGTTTAGCAAGTTTATTCCATAAACTTTAATTATCTAGTTTTTGATTTGTTTCTTTTAAAATTTTGTGTGTTTGAAGATTTTTACAGCAATGTTTTAATTTTTTTGTAGTGAAATGCATGATACACATGTTCTTTGCTTTGAAGTATATTTTTTTATGTTGTGATTAAAGTATATTTCATATAAAATGCCTTAAGTTTCAATTAATTTTTATTATCTCGAACTCGAGGAAATAGCTCACGTAATGCAATTAAATGAATAAGTATATACAATTATATTAAACAATTTTTTTTTAATGTGTCGTTGTAACATGCGCACATAAATTATAACGTTTCTTATGAATAAAAGCCAATTATACTTCAAAACCGTGGGTGGCGCTGCTCTGGTAAGTACGTAAGCTCCGCTCCTCGCTTCCGGTTCTGAAACAGCGGTTCTGAAACGGCGGTTCTGAAACGGCTGTGCTGCGGGTCTGCAGATGGATATATCTCGAACTCTGGGCATAATTGACAAAACAATGGCCGAATTGTTGGAATTCCTGAAAACAAGGAAGGCCGAGATATGCAATTTTTTTTTTTTTTTGGCAGGACATTGAAAGGATTATCATCAGCTGCACTTATAAAACAGCCGGCTCACAGAACATTTATTCGACTACCCGTGGAAAATGAATGGATTCTTAATTTTATTTCCTAATTTATAGATAACACCTGCTGTTGTTGTTTTTCTTATTTGAGCATAATATATGCTCTTTGTCAAGAACTTTTCTTTTTCATAATTGTGTGACATAATTGTGCAATGGTATGCTGCCCTCGCAACTACGTTGCTATGAAGAAGTTAGACAATTAGCTAACAAACACACATGAAGCAGTTTATTCTTTACAGGGTGTTTACTTTTGCTCCTTTTCATTTGGAAAACTGAAATACAATAAAGAAGAAATGAAATTACAAATTGTTCATGAATTCCTTCCATATACACATGAATATGAGCGCGTACATTCTGCATGTATGTATATGTGATTGAAATCTTCCTCTCATTATCATTTCATATTGATTACGATCTTCACCTTTAAGTAGTAACATTGTCTTGGCACATAACACTCTAACAGATTGATTAAAAATAGTAAATAACTCACAAGCATATTGCATGTTGCTGCACATTGCCTGTTGCCGAACTAAATTAACACTGAGCATATACAGAGTAATAAAACTGCAGTATTGAAAATCAATCAATCAATCAATCACCTTTATTTATATAGTGCTTTAAACAAAATACATTCCGTCAAAGCACTGAACAACATTCATTTGGAAAACAGTGTCTCAATGATGCAAAAAGGCATCCGCAGGAGCCAGCCATACACCATGACCAGACAATGGCATTTTTTTTTTTACCATCATTACTTAATAACAGCGTTTACATTTGAATATGTTTACAAGTTAAGTCATTTCTCACAAGATAGAAGGACAAATATGCTTGAAATAGGTCTAAGATATACTTAAGCAAACCCTTGTTTTATTGCTTTCACTTCAATTTTACGAACTTTCCCATCAGCACTTGGAATGACCTTTGTAACAAATCCCATGCAGATGTTGCATAGGCCTTTTGAGTTAATAACATTCCTGGAGTAAGAATCTCTGTTTTTTCGCATTCACTAGAAATAAGAACTGTGCATTCATTATAGCTGCTATTGCAGCCATCAGTTTAGTGAGAGGCTCGTTTGTAAGTCGAATGTTTGCTAACAGCATTGCATCGAGAATGCATCTGGCTATACCTATCATTCTCTCCCACACTCCTCCCATGTGCGACAAATGGGGTGCATTGAATGTACAGGTGCGTCCATGGTCCAGTAGGTAATTCTGAATCTCAAAATCTTCAGTGTTGATTTTGAGGTCCTTGCAAACTGCTATAAAGTTTGTGCCTCTGTCACACCTGAATTGCTTGACAGGCCCACACCCACAGAAACATTCTCAAGGTGTTTATGAAGCTTGAAGAGGACATAGATTTGAGTATCTCTATGTCAAGTCAGGTCACCTTTATTTATTATAGAACTTTAAACAAAAAGGATTGCCTCAAAGCAACTGAACAACATTAATCAGGACACAATGGAGAAAAAAATCTAGGGAGAAACCAGGCTCAGTTGGGGGGCCAGTTCTCCTCTGGCCAGAAGAAACAAGTAGTTCAAATCCAGGCTGCAGCAAAGTCAGAGTGTGCAGAAGAATCATCTGTTTCCTGTGGTTTTGTCCTGGTGCTCCTCTGAGACAAAGTTTTTACAGGGGCTCTAGTTGTCCTGGTCTTCGCTGTCTTTCAGGGCAGTAGAGGTCCTTTCTAGGTGCTGATCCACCATCTGGTCTGGATACGTACTGGATCTGGGTGACTGCAGTGACCCTCTGATCTGGATACAGACTGGATCTGGTTGCTACGGTGACCTTTCAGTATTTGAATGAGCTCCTTTTACATTATACTCCACTATGTCCGCTTCGTTCTCAAAACTCAGGCAATTTGATAATATCTAGAATATCAAAATCAACTGCAGGCGGCAGATCCTTCTCCTATTTGGCGCCTAAACTCTGGAATAACCTACTTAACATTGTTCGGGAGGCAGACACACTCTTGTAGTTTAATTCTAGATTCTTTAACCTGGCATACACATAACATACTAATATGCTTTTAATATCCAAATCCATTAAAGGATTTTTAGGCTGCATTAATTAGGTAAACCGGAACCGGAAACACTTCACATAACATCCTATGTACTTGCTACATCATTAGAAGAATGGCATCTATGCTAATATTAGTCTGTTTCTCTCTTATTTCGAGGTCACCGTAGCCACCAGATCCAGTCTGTGTCCAGATCAGAGGGTCACTGCAGTCACCCGGATCCAGTACGTATCCAGACCAGATGGTGGATCAGCACCTAGAAAGGACCTCTACTGCCATGAAAGACAGTGGAGACCAGGAAAACTAGAGCCCCATATACAGATCCCCTGTAAAGACATTGTCTCAGAGGACCACCAGGACAAGACCACAGGAAACAGATGATTCTTCTGCACAATCTGACTTTGCTGCAGCCTGGAATTGAACTACTGGTTTCGTCTGGTCAGAGGAGAACTGGCCCCCCAACTGAGCCTGGTTTCTCCCAAGGTTTTTTTCTCCATTCTGTCACCGATGGAGTTTCGGTTCCGTGCCGCTTTTGCCTCTGGCTTGCTTAGTTGGTTGGGGTCACTTCATCTACAGTAATATCATTGACTTGATTGCAAATGAATGCACAGACACTATTTAAACTGAACAGAGATGACATAACTGAATTCAATGATGAACTGCCTTTAACTATCATTTTGCATTATTGAGACACTGTTTTCCAAATTAATGTTGTTCAGTTGCTTTGACGCAATGTATTTTGTTTAAAGCGCTATACAAATAAAGGTGACTTCGACCTCGAAATAAGAGAGAAACAGACAAATATTAACGTAGATGCCATTCTTCTAATGATGTAGCAATTACATAGGGTGTTATGGGAAGTGTTCCCGGTTCCGGTTTACCTAATTAATGCAGCCTAAAAATCCTTTAACGGACTTGGATATTAAAAGCATATTAGTATGTTATGTGTATGCCAGGATAAAGAGATTGGTTTTTAATCTAGATTTAAACTGCAAGAGTGTGTCTGCCTCCCGAACAATGTTAGGTAGGTTATTCCAGAGTTTAGGCGCCAAATAGGAAAAGGATCTGCCGCCCACAACTGATTTTGATTTTCTAGGGAGTTTTGAGAACGTAGGGGTCGTAGAGGAGTATAATGTAAAAGGGGCTCATTCAAATACTGAGGTGCTAAACTATTCAGGGCTTTATAAGTAATAAGCAATATTTAAAAATTTATACGATGTTTCATAGGGAGCCAGTGCAGTGTTGACAGGACCGGGCTAATATGGTCATACTTCCTGGTTCTAGTACGAACTCTTGCTGCTGCATTTTGGACTAGCTGTAGTTTGTTTACTAAGCGTGCAGAACAACCACCATATAACGCATTACAATAATCTAACCTTGAGGTCATAAATGCACGGATTAACATTTCTGCATTTGACATTGAGAGCATAGGCCGTAATTTAGATATATTTTTGAGATGGAAAAATGCAGCTTCACAAACACTAGAAAAGTGGCTTTCTAAGGAAAGATTGCGATCAAATAGCACACCTAGGTTCCTAACTGATGACAAAGAATTGACAGAGGAACCATCAAGTTTTAGACAGTGTTCTAGGTTATTACAAGCAGAGTTTTTAAGTCCTATAATTAACACCTCTGGGTTTTTTTTCAGAATTTAGCAGTAAGAAATTACACGTCATCCAGTTTTTTTATATCGACTATGCATTCCATTAGTTTTTCAAATTGGTGTGTTTCACCGGGCAGCGAAGAAATATAGAGTTGAGTATCATCAGCATAACAGTGAAAGCTAACATCATGTTTCCTGATGATTTCTCCCAAGGGGTAACATATAAAGCGTGAAGAGTAGCTGCCCTAGTACTGAGCCTTGAGGTACTCCATACTGCACTTGTGATTGATATGATACATCTTCATTCACTGCTACGAACTGATGGCGGTCATAGAAGTATGATTTAAACCATGCTAATGCACTTCCATTGATGCCAACAAAGTGTTCAAGTCTATGCAAAAGAATGTTGTGGTCAATTGTGTCAAACACCGCACTAAGATCCAATAAAACTAAGAGAGAGATACACCCACGATCAGATGATAAGAGCAGATCATTTGTAACTCTAAGGAGAGCAGTCTCAGTACTATGATACGGTCTAAATCCTGACTGGAAATCCTCACATATACCATTTTTCTCTAAGAAGGAATATAATTGTGAGGATACCACCTTTTCTAGTATCTTGGACAGAAAAGGGAGATTCGAGATTGGTATATAATTAACTAGTTCTTTGTGGTCAAGTTGTGTTATTTTGATGAGAGGCTTAATAACAGCCAGTTTGAAGGTTTTGGGGACATATCCTAATGACAATGAGGAATTAATAATAGTCAGAAGAGGATCTATGACTTCTGGAAGCACCTCTGCTGGTATAGGTCTAACATACATGTTGTTGGTTTAGATGATTTAACAAGTTTATACAATTCTTCCACTCCTATAGTAGAGAATGAGTGGAACTGGTCCTCAGGGGGTCTATCGTGCACTGTCTGATGTGATACTGTAGCTGACGGCTGAATGGTTGCAATTTTATCTCTAATAGTAGTAAAGTCATTACTGCTGTGGTGTTGGGAAATGTCAACACTTGTTTAGGCTTTATTTTTCGTTAATTTAGCCACTGTATTGAATAAATACCTGGGGTTATATTTGTTTTCTTCTAGAAGAGAAGAAAAGTAATCAAATCTAGCAGTTTTTAATGCTTTTCTGTACGATGTTACTTTCGCGCCAAGCAATACGAAATACCTCTAGTTTTGTTTTCCTCAAGCTGTGCTCCATTTTTCAGGCTGCTCTCTTTAGGGTGCGAGTATGCTCATTATACCATGGTGTCAAACTGTTTTCCTCAAGGAGAAAATTTATTTAAAGTGCTAGAAAAGAGAGTCCATAGTTTCTGTTACATCATAAAGTTGTTCTGAGGTTTTGGTTATGCTAAGGAATTTGGATACATCAAGAAGATAACTTAAAAAGCAGTCTTTTTTGTCATTACTTGCATACTAAATTCAAGAGGTGCAAGGTAAACTGTGCTCCTCTATCTGAAACCAAATAGAGTGGAGTACCCCATCGAGTGAAAATCTCATTTACCAGGATATGAGCTATCTGTGGGGCTTTGGCTACATGAAGAATAAAAAAAACTCAACCCATTTTGAGCAGAAGTCTACTATCACCAAAAGATACTCATTTTGCCTTGGTCTTTTAGGAAATGGTCCCATCAGGTCAACTCCTAGCATATATCCTGGCTCTACAACTGGGGTGTTCTGCAAGTAACTAGACAACTTGGATATAGAGGGTTTATACATCTGGCACAATTGCCACTTTTTACAGTGCTTCCAAACATCTGAGTGTAGCAAAACGTGGCTCGACTAGTAGTGACTATGCCACCCCAATTTACTGGGGAAATAATCTAATAAACGGGACGCAAATCCGTTTGCTCAGGAGAAATGAGTTTATTTACAAGCAATTTTTATTAAAGAAAACAAATAACTCACAATAAAATTATCGATCCGTAAACAAAAAGACAAACAAACAAGTAAATCACTGCAGGGGCTGAGGCACCCGACAAGCAGGCTAGCTATAGCTGCACACAGCAAGGAAAACACGATTTTAAAAAAAGAAAATCACTCCACTACAAATTGTGATCAGAGATAACACTGATAAATACAAAAAAAAGAAATAAGATAAACAAAGTCATGAAACCAAAGAAAACACATTCAGGCCCACTCGAGCCCTAAAACAGCTCTCCTGAACAGCAAATGGGATGGAATCACAGCAATCAGTTCGATTTCCTCCAAAGCAGCAGACGTGGCTCAAATAGCAAGTGGTTCTGATAGCAAGTTGTTAATATAGCTGCTCAACCTTGCTTTAAAGCAAGCAAAGAGATTTCCTAAACACAAATATTTATTAATCATCTAATTAAAACCCATTTCAGACTAAAACGAGAAACGATAAAAGAAAATTTACTCACCCTGATTTAATATCGGCGCGCGCACACACACGTAAATCACATGCACACAGAAATCATACGATGGGTCCGTTAGTGAGTCAATAAACAGCTGGTAATCCAACGCGGCTATTAGAAGATGCCACACCGGTGGAAGCCCCGAAGGCACGCCACACTAAAACGTATTACAGATCATTCAAACAACCAAACTTCCCGAAAAGTTTCGACGGTACAACATTAAAACTTACCACAATGTGAGTGTCACCGCGAAAACGTGCATGGCCTCAATGGCCGAATGTCACACTAAACAAATACAAATAAAGAAACAATGTAACACCACTTAATACTAAAATCAAAACAACCAGCTGCACAGCTACCACACATACCTCCACGATCTCTTGGAATGAAAACAAGGGGGCAGGTTTTCAACAATGGCGCATCCCAGGAGGCATGAACACAGAGTCTATATACGCTAAGGGCGGTACCCCATTGGCCAAATACATAATGAGGATGACGAGGCAACGAATCACTCACATCACCACATGAGCATAAACTGGGCCAATACACCATATCCAACAAATTTCAAAAGGATTTTGAGCCGACCAAAGTGACCACTCAAAGGACTGTCATGGGCATATTTCAAGTAGTCTTTACTTAAGCATTCTGGTTCCACCTATTGAATTTTCTGACCTCTCTGTCCTTTAGGGACACTGCAGAATAAAAAGCCATTCTTTACAACATAATGGATTCTTGATGGATTGATATCTGTTTGAGTGCATGCCTTATCGTCTAGTTGCTTTATTTCAGCATACTCTTTCTGCACTTTGGCAATTTCCTCCCAATCCACAGATAGACTTGATGGTGTTACTAGTGAACTTGCAGACCTCACCTGCCGCACCATGTTCACCATCGCTTTGTCTTCCAGACTTCGGGATAATGTATTCGGGACCACATTGCATTGACCTTTGCGATATTGAACTGCAAATTCGAATTCCTGCAGCCGTATAGCCCAACGGGTCAATCTTGATGATGGTTTGGGGTGATTAAAAACCCAAGTCAATGCTGCATGATCAGTTATAACTTTAAAAGGTCTACCCTCCAAGTAGGGTCGCCACTTCTACACAGCCCACAAAACAGAACAGCACTTTTTCTCAGATACAGAGTATGCTCTTTCAGGCCCCTGAAGTAAGAGTGAAGCATAAGCTACAACGTGTTCATCTACATCCTGAGTCAAAACTGCTCCCAGTCCTTTCTCAATTGCATCTGTCTGCACCTTAAATTACTTGGTAAAGTATGGGGAAATCAGGACAGGGGTTTGAGTTAGATCATTTTTAATTATTTCAAATGCCTCTTGACAAGATTCTGTCCAAGCCCAAGTAACTCCCTTCTTTTTTAAAGAATGTAGAGGGGTTGCTTTTTCTGAAAATCATTGTACAAATTGGTGATACCACCCAGCAAGTCCTAAAAACCGCTGCACATCCTTCAGAGACAAAAGCAGTTTTACGTATGCTTTCTGGCTCCAGTTCCACCTGCCAGTATCCACTTTTGAGATCTAATGTACTGAATATTCTTGCTCCATTTAAAGATCCCACAATGTCCTGGATTTGGGGCATCGGATAAGCATCCAAATAAGTTTTTGAGTTCAATCCACGGAAATCTATACAAAACCTAGATCCTCCATCTTTCTTGGGAACAATAACAACAGGAGAAGCCCATGGGAAGTTGTAAGGTCGAATTATATTATTGGCTAACATCTCCTTAATATCTTTGTCAATTAATTGTTGTTTCTCCATAGATACATGGTAGGCTCTCCTACGGAGAGGAATTTCATCTATAGTGTTGATGCAGTGCTTGATTACAGAAGAGTGTCCAACCACATTTGTGCAAACCATAGGCCATTCACTCATCAGCTTCTCTAAATGATTATGGAACTCTGAGGTGGCATCTGCTTGGAGAGCTAGCTGTTGAACAGCCAATGAGACTTATGATGTTACTTCTTCATTAGACAAAGCCAGATAAAAGGACACCAAGGAGTCAGAAATGGATTGGGCTGGCAAAAGGGGAAACTTCTCACTCTCAATTTCATCTTGCGATATTATGCCATACCTGGCCCTTCAGAAATCCAGCATAATCCCAGCTGAAGTTAAGAAATCCATTCCCAGAATTATTGGCATTGTCAGATCTGAAGTTAACACATACAACATTAACTTTAGCTTTATTCCTTGCAACTCACATCCCCAGTTAGACATGCCTATGAAAGAATGCGTTCTGAATACAATCTGCACTGCATTTCTCCAGGATGACAACCCGTCCTTTAAACTCCTCTATTGCTGCCTGTAGGTGTGACGTGCCTCTGGGCCCGTATTATTATAATGATTGTTGGGGGTGGGGTTTGGAGTTAGTCATAATGTGAAGCACCAGCAGAGAGTGATAAAAGGTGATGGATGTCTGACTTAAGTGTTTTTTGGTTACCCCTTTGTTGTCTGTTATTCTGGGTTGCTACTTTATTCATTTATTATTCGTTTTCTCCATGTATTAGTTTAAGTTCGGGTAGTTCGCAAACCTGTATTTTTTAGAGTTTATATTTTGTGGAAATTATGTAGCTTATTCTTTATTTGTGGATTTTCTAAACAAAATTTCTGTAGTGGTTATTTTTATTAAATAAATATTTTTAAATTCGCTTTTGTTATCGTTGCCTCCCTCATTTGTCGTGGCTTAGAGCCGTGACAAATATGGGAGCACGTCCAGCCATTTGTTGTAATCAAGAACACCGGTTTGTTATTATCTCTGACTCTGTGAGCAAGTATTCCGCATACGCTGTTTAGTTTGTTTGGGAGGCTTCGAGTAACAATTGATTAGGGAAGTAGCATTTGGTTTTGGTTATATTTTGAATTTGGGAAACATTGGGTAAGTTAATATTGTTGCTGTTGCATATTGATTGGAATGTAGAAGAGATGAATGTGGTAATTCTTATTTTTTTAGGAATTAGTTTAGTTTGTTTGCTAATTTGTCAGGTGAAGCAGAAAAGTTAAATATGACTTCCAATATTGAAGAGTTAATTCGTAATCCATCGGAAGATCTTTTAAATGAGTTTTCAAAGGATCAGTTGTTAGCACTTGCGAGTCATTATAATGTTGTGCTTTCTGTTGGAAAATTTAATATCGTTATTGACAGCTGCTTTGATAGAACAGAATGTTCTTGAAGAAAAACAGACGGTGTCTACTGTTCAGACAAGCAGAATGTATTTGACTTATGAGCAACAGAAGGATTTACTTTTGATAGAAAAAAAAATCGAACAGCAAAAAAATGAAGCAAGACATGATATTGATAACAAGAGGTTGGAGCTTGAGCGTTATAAAATGGATTTGATAAATGCTGAGAAAATTTCTAGAGGAGCCAGGAGATCTTCTGGTGAGGGTAGTGACCAGGATCTCCTTGATTTTGATGTTGTCACAAATTTAAAACTGATACCCAAGTTTGTTGAAAGCGAAAATGATTCCTTTTTTTCTTTGTTTGAGCGAGTAGCTGGTACTAGATGTTGGTCTGATTCAGAGCGTGTTTTGCTATTGCAATGCTTTTCACAGGAAAAGCTCAGGAGGTTTTTTCTTATCGCTAAGTACTCAGGATGTGGAAAAGTATGAATGTGTTAAATCAGTGGTTTTGAAAGCTTATGCATTGGTACCAGAAGCGTATAGACAGTGATTTAGAGGTTGGTAGAAATCTGAAAGACAAAAACATGTAGAATTTGTGAGCGAAACTCAAATTAATTTTAATTGCTGGTGTTCTGCTTCTAATGTCGACACTTTATGTGATTTAAAAGAGATGGTATTGTTAGAGCAGTTTAAAAATTCAGTGCCACCCCATATTGTTACTTATGTAATTGAGACTAAAGCTTTTACAGCATATGATGCTGCAGTCCTTGCAGAGAATATGCTTTAATTCACAAAAATCGGTTTGGACCGAAGGCATTCAGAGAACTGAGACAAGAACCGGGTTGGGCTGTACATGATAAGAGTAGGGAAAGTCCTGATGTGTTTAGAGGGAAATTGTTACATTCACCTGGGGAGATTGAATTTGTTGACACATGCAATTATTGCCAGGCTAAAGGACATTGGAAAAATGAATGTCCAATGCTAAAAGCCAAAGTTCAATATTCATCAGGAAATAGAAAGCCCCAAAATATGGCTTTGGGAGCTAAATCAGTAGAACTAGTGACATCCATTCATCCGTCGTTCGAACCAGCCATCGAAAGTGACTGCGGAACTTTGAATTCTAGTTTTTCTCCTTTTTTACAGAGGGTTGTGTCTCATTAGTAGGTTCAAAAGAGAAAAAACAAGTAAAAATCCTGAGAGACACCGGTGCGACAGAATCGTTTATCTCTGAAAATGTCCAGTCTTTTTCCAGTGAATCTTATACTGTAAGTAATGTTTTGATTAGAGGAATAGGGCTGAATGTAGTATCTGTTCCTCTACATAAAGTGGTGATAGTTTCGGATCTAGTTGAGGGAGAAGTAAAACTTGGGGTACGTCCCTGTTTACCAGTGGTAGGTGTAGACATTATTCTTGGAAACAATTTAGCTGGAGGCAGAGTGTGGTCCGCTGGTTCCCCAGCTTTGATAGTGTCTCCCTCTTTATTGACTTCAGAGGGGTCAGAGGATGTAAGTGCCCAGAATTTTCCAGTAGTAATTGTATCTTCTGTTGTGACTCGAGCTGGGAGTAAATCTTTATCTTGGACTCAGTTAGTTGTTAAGGAGATGGTAAGACACTGAATAAAATACCATCAGTTTTGACTATCTTGCGTAGTGATTAACACCTAGAGCCCAAGAGATCTCTGCATTTGTTACTCCGTCAGGCCTATTTTCCTATAAGGTTATGAGTTTTGGCCTGAGAAAGGCTCCAGCAACGTTTCAACGATTGATGAATAGTTATTTTTGGCCTGGAAGGTTGTGCAGTTTATCTAGATGATGTAGTCCTCTATAGTGACACTTGGTTAGAGCATCTTATTTGGCTTAGAGCTTTGTTTGATCGTCTGGTTGCAGCTAACCTTACTGTTAATTTGAGTGAATTTGCCACTGTAATCTATCTTGGCAAGGTTGTAGGTCAGGGTCATGTATGTCCTGTTCGAGCTAAAGTGGCTGCAATTGATCAATTTCCTACTCCTACAACAAAAAACAAAAAAAAAGTTGATGAGGTTTCTTGGGATGGTTGGATTTTGTAGGGGGTTCTGTCAGAATTTTTCTACTGTAGCAGCTCTTCTTACCAACCTGCTTCGCAATAAGATTAACTTTGAATGGTTAAGTCTCTTCTCACTGTGTCTCCAATTTTGGTAGCACCTACACTGGATAAACCCTTCAAATTGCAAGTTGATGCTAGTAATGTGGGAGCTGGAGCTGTCTTACTGCAGGCCTCAGAGGATGGTGTCGACCGTGTGGTGGGGTACTTCTCTAGAAAGTTTAATGCTTATCAACTTAACTATTCCGTTATTGAGAAAGAAGCATTAGCTCTGATTTGGGCTTTGATCCATTTTGAAGTTTATGTGGGTTCAGGTGTAGGAACATTGGTGATCTTTACTGATCACAACCCTCTAACATTCCTTCATCCCTTGCAGAATCCAAACCAGCGACTCATGAGATGGTGTATCTTCCTACAAGGGTATCATCTTGACATAAGACACATCAAGCGTACCGAAAACGTGATTGCGGATGCACTATCAAGAGTATAATGTGTGGAATGTGTCGGGTTTTGTTTTTTTGTCCTACTTGTGTCTTCTCCTAGGTGCCGAGGTGGATGAGTATTGGGGGAGATGAGTGGATTCTGGAAGATGCTGTGACATCAGAGTTATCTGGGAGTTCTGTAGTGTAGTAAATATTTGTGGGTTTTCTTTTATTTGTACATCCCAGTTTAGATTGGGGGGTGGGGCTTGTTTTTGTTTTGGGTTGTAATTCTGAGTGGGGGTACACTTCAGTGTCCTTTGGCAGTCCCGATTATGGGATTGTTAAGGATGCTGAGTTTAGTGTTTAAAGCCGCCCCGAGCTTGGCAAGCCACTGAAGACTAGATAGGCTTTAGGTAGTTTGTATTGTTTAGTTAGGAGGTTGGGATGTACCCTATTGGAATTATGTTTGTACATATATATATTTTTTGTTTGTGTTGTATAGGGGTTTCTCTTTTAAGGGGGTGTGTGTGACGTGCCTCTGGGCCTGTATTATTATTATAGTGATTGTTGGGGGTGGGGTTTGGAGTAAATCATGATGTGAAACACCTGCAAAGAGTGAAAAAAGGTCTGACTTCAATTTTTTGGTTACCCCTTTGTTGTCTGTTATTCTGGGTTGCTGCTTTATTCATTATTTTATTTATTACATATTTTTATTTATTCATTATTCGTTTGCTTCACGTATTGTTTTAAGTTTGGGTAGTTTGCAGGCCTGTATTTTTTGGAGTGTATATTTTGTGGTAATTATGTAGCTTATTCTTTATTTGTGGATTTTCTAAATGGAATGTTTTCCGTAGTGGTTATTTTGATTAAATAAATATTTTTTAATTTGCTTGTTCTCGTTGCCTCCCTCATTTGTCGCGGCTTAGAGCCGGCCGTGACAGTAGGGCCAAGTTCAAGTCAGCTTCCTCCCTTTCATCGGGTAGTAGAGGCGTTGTAGAACGAAGTGGTGGGTCTGCATCTACAATGGATTCATCCTCTTCAGAATTAATATACAGCTCACTCAATGTATTTATGAGTTATTTAACAGGTTCTCTTTTCGTCACAAATGGGCCAGCTGTAAAATCAGGATTGGGCACTTCCATTTCTTATTCTGCACACCAGAGTAATTAAGAATGAATACAGATTTGTTCCTGTTCGGGCGCCATCTATAACTGGATCTCTGTCTCTCAAACACAAAAACAGCTATAAAATTTTTAGAAGGAGAGATCAACTGTATTTCTTCATATTACACCCAGCTACATCAATAAAGATTTCTCTCAAACATGTTTGCCAATTAAGTTTGTGTTTTCATGCAAACATAACATATCCAAAACCAACAATTGTCAATAGAGTTCTATTCTACAAAGATTTCCATTGACACCATACATGAATAACCCGTATTCAATTAAATTAAAGTTTATTTTTATAGCGCTTTTCACAATACAAATCATTACAAAGCAACTTTACAGAAAATAATGTTTCTACAATACTTAGTAATAGCTTATAAGTAGTGACTGTCAGTTTGTGCACGTATGACAGGATTTTTAGAAAAATTAATACAAGACATAGTCAGCCAGACAATTAACATTATTAATATTATTAATAATTAATTATTATACGATGCAGTCACACTTGTAGCAATATTTGTTAATTCTGTTTGTTGATTCAGGGTTAGCATCATCTTAGGTCCTCTGAAGTAAGGATGATCTCCAAGGGCAGAGAAGGAACACAAGGCACACCATGCTGTCCTCTATCTCACTCTACTACTTCCTCAGCTTTTATAGCACCCATGGAGCACACTATGACCCCCTGGTGGTGAGGAAGAAAACTATACCCATTAAACCCTTGTACAGTTCATGACACTGTTAGAAGGAGTCGACTGTCTCTTTTTTCTTACTCTTACAGGGGGCGCTTATTCCTATTTTGAATGCAAAATTCCCTCAATGATCTGATGACCTTGTGCAGAAGTCCCTCAATGAGCTGAGGAACTTGTGCTTCAGTCCAGGTCTTTCCTCGAGATGTTTTATCATTGTTTTTGACATTTACCTTTTTAAATGATGGCCCTTTAACTTCGGCTCCACCTCCTTTAGCCCAGCAGTCTTTTATGATGTGGCCAGGCTTTCCACAATTGTGGCAGACCTTCAACATCTTATCTGCATCGCTGTTGGATTGAACAAATGCCACTCCTCTTCGATTTGGCCTGTTTCCTTCATCCTTGTCTGATCAAATAGCCATCTCTAGACGACCAGCCCATTGCATAATTTGGTCAAATGATTCTCCTGGATTGACTCCAAGTAATAAGGCTTGTTGATATTTTGTGCTAAAACCATCCACAAGTGTGTCAGTAAACTGTACATCATCTCTGTCTGGTTCTTTCTTAGCACAGCGAGACCATCTTTCATAAGCATTCCATTTACGCAGGGCATATTCATCTGGAGATTCATCATCTTTTTGCTTAATCAATGTAACTGATGGGAAAGAAATCTTACCGCTGCCCAGGATATCTTAGATTTCCTTTTGGAACTCATCTAAGGCTCTCCAAAGACCCAGGGGTTGTCCCTGGCCATCATCCCACAAGTCACAAGTGTTTGGATCTTGTCTCTTCAGAGGAGGCAAAGCTGTAAGAATGGCTTGATGTTCTCCTGGTGTGAATGGTCTATCTTCCTTCATCATATCAGATTTAAAATTTTTCCTTTTCTAACAGCAGGTGAAGAGAATTCAGGACCAACCTTATCAGCTGCGATCATGTCATCTTCTCTTGTCTCATCACCCCAATCAGAGGCAGGTGCTGAAGTATATCGCGACATGTCTCTGTTTGGCTGGGCTGTTTTGGATCTGGTTATTACTGGAGCAGCCTGTGCGTATGGAAATAAATATTTTGTCAACTGGCCCTCCATTTGGCTTACTAGAAACTTTACATTGTCCAGGCAAAGTTGGATAAATTGGATTGTATGGAGGAGGCATTACAGTTTTTGCTGAGTTTACTGGTTCTTGCAAATATTTTCTTTCAGCCTCGGCTATTATATTTGTCCAGTCTGTGAATCATCAATGATTGTGTTATCTTTTTCTGAACTTGTTATGTGCTTAAATCTGTGGCTCCATTGCTTCAAAAAGTGGAACTGGACTCACATCTGAATTGCAACAAATTCCACCTTGTTTAACAATCTATTGAGCTGCCAAGATGGGAAAGGCTTTCAACTTGACAGTATCTTTTTGGATGGTGAACCATTTAAACTGTTTATCCAAAGAAGCATCAACATTCAGTCCTTTCTTCAAAAACTTGGCTCGCTTCTTGTTCTTCTTTTCCAAGTACCAAGCAGATATGGTTCTGCTTTTGCAGCCAGTCTCTGTCATTTTTGCAGAGGATCTGTGTCTCAGGCTCTCAGCAGCAGGGATATATTTAACTCTGTGTGTATGTGTGAGTGTCTATGTGTGTGTATGTAAAAAAATAAAACAAAGAAAGATAAAGAGAACAAAGTTAAATCCTAAATATTCTTATAATTCTAATCGACACTCGACAGGGCATGCTGTAGAGTAGGGTACGCTGGCGCGTTTTGGCTGCCGCTCCTCTCTCTCTCTCTCTCCGTTGTGATGCAGCGTGCTTTCTTCATGTTTGCCTTTAAATTGTTTTTCTTGGTGTTGGCTTGGTTGCTTTCTATCGGCTCTGTGGACTCACAGGTAGGCTTATTGGGAGCTGGTGCAGACGAGGCTTTAATGAACATGGCCTTACAGTACACCTCTCGCCAGCTCTTATCCCTGAAGTGGAATTACTACCTGTCGGGGGACACCTATGACCACTGTGGCAGGGCTGGATTACTGGGGCCCAAGCGGTATATGGTTTTAACAGGACGATGGTTTTCATTTTAATCAGCTGACTCCAGCGGGCTTTGGACTCATTGACGTTTCATGAACTACAGGTAGAGGTGGTGGTATTATAGTTCTTTACAAACTGCAATACAAGATTCACCCTGTGTCCGTTCCTCCTTTTAAAACTTTTGAATGTCTTGTTTTAAATGTGTCTGATACTCACTCTGCTCTCCATTCTTCCATGGTCACTATCTACCGACCTCCTAAACTGAATAAGGACTTTCTGTCTGAGTTTGCTGATCTTCTTTCTATATTGTCCATCAGATTTAAGAGAATTTTAACTCGCATGTAGATCAGAAAGCCTGTCTCTTGGTCAAAGATTTTCTATCACTCTTGGACTGTTTTAATTTTTCTCAGTTTGTAAATGTCCCCACTCACTGTAAAGGACACACGTTAGATTTAATTATTGCAAATGACTCATCTCTTTCTAATCTCTCTGTTGTGGATGCTGGACTTTCTGATCATCTAGCTATCTTTTTTAATATTGAGACATTTCATTCTAGTAGAGAGACTTCACGAATTATTTCTTTCCGTAAATGGCAATCAATTGATCATGTTACCTTCGCAAACTCGATTGTCTCTTCTTTAGTTGGCATGTCTTCTTCTCCTCTTGAGGATAAAATCTCAGCATTCAATAATGTCCTCATAGCCAATTTGGACATCTTTGCACCCATAAAAACACGTAATGTTTCATTTGCACAGTCAGCCCCCTGGTATAATGGTGACTTGCGTAGACAGAAGGCTGTGTGTCGGAAATTAGAGCGAAAATGGCGTCACTCTGGTTTAAATGTGTTCCACCAGGCATGGAAAGATTGCTTGTCGTACTACAGAGTAGTCATTGAAACTGCAAGATCTGCCTATTTCTCAAACATTATTGATAAAAATCAAAGCAATCCCAGGAAGCTCTTTCATACAATTAAGAGTCTGCTTAAAGCAGATGGGGTCAGTTCTCTGATTTTATCTGACGGGCTGTGTAGTGAGTTTCTCAAATCTTTCAGTGAAACAATTTACAATATTCACACAAATATCCATTCTTTGCAGTCTGCAGATCTAGCAGTTAATACTCCTAGGTTCTCTGGCATTCCTTTATCCAAATTTACTTTATTACAACCTGAGATGCTCTGCAACCAGGTTTCTGGTATGAAAGCTACCACTTGCATACTTAATCCCATGCCTGGTAGCCTGTTTATATCCTGTTTTGGTCCTTTATGTCCCTCAGTTCTTGCTATAATAAATGACTCTTTGTCAACTGGGGAGGTGCCAGCAGCACTTAAAACTACTGCGGTTACTCCCGTTTTAAAAAAGCAAAATTCTGATGTGAAAAATCTGTCAAATTATCGTCCAATATCAAATCTATCATTTCTATCTAAAATCTTGGAGGCTGTGGTTGCAGCTCAATTAAACAAACACTTAATTGAAAATAAACTATTTGAGCAACATCAATGAGGATTTCGAAAATTACACAGCACTGAGACTGCATTGATGAAAGTCGCTAATGACTTACTAATTGCCTCCGACTCCGGTTCCACGTCCATTCTCATTCTCTTGGATCTCAGTTCAGCCTTCGATACTACTGACCATGCCCTACTACTTAATCGCCTCGAACATGTATTTGGCTTGTCAAAGACTGTTCTTGACTGGTTCAAGTCCTATTTCCCTGACCGTAGTCAATTTGTTTTTATGGGTGGTTATAGGTCCAAGGTTGGTTCTGTTCATACGGGTGTTCCACAAGGGTCAGTCTTGGGTCCTCTACTCTTTAGTATGTACATCTTTCCACTTGGTCAATTATTGCAATCTTTCAACCTTAACTATCACTTTTATGCTGATGATACACAGATTTATATCCATACTAGACCGGGTCAGCAAGTGAACGTTGGGCATCTTTCTAACTTTATTGCTCAAATAAAGATTTGGATGTCCAATAATTTTCTATCTCTAAACGGCTCAAAAACAAAAGTCATGCTCCTTGGATCTTCACATCAACTGCGAAAGGTTAGGTCTCCTACTCTGTCTGTTGATGGCGTTGCACTGGAGTTTAAGTCCAAATTAAAAAAATTGGGTGTCATATTTGATGCCACGATGTCATTTGAGCCTTTTGTCCAGAATACAGTTAAGACATCATTTTATCACCTCAGAAATATAGCCCGGCTACGTCCTATGTTATCCTTTTCGGTAGCTGAAAAGTTGATTAACTCTTTTGTCTTTTCGCACATTGACTACTGCAATGGTCTTCTAGCTGGGGTATCTAAATCATAAATGGATAAATTGCAATATCTTCAAAATTCAGCTGCTAGAGTACTGGGGTCTGGGGTCATGGCCAGGGACCATATAACTCCGGTCTTGGAGTCCCTGCACTGGCTACCTGTTAGGTACCGTATTGATTTTAAAATCCTTATGCTGGCCTATAAATCTCTACACAATCTGGCACCTGAGTATTTAACTGACTTATTAATCCTCTACACACCACGTCGCAATCTGCGCTCCTCTCAGAGTTGTCTTTTGGTTGTTCCAAAGACACGGCTTCATACGTGGGGTGACCGAGCATTTTCTGTCTATGCTCCTAAGCTCTGGAATTCTCTCCCGGCCAACATCAGGGAAGCAAATTCATTAGTGACTTTTAAATCTCTTCTTAAAACATTTTATTTTAGGATTGCTTTTACATAAACTTTATTTTATGCGTTTATTTTCTTGTACTTACATTGTGTTTATTCATTTGCTGTTATGCTTGTCTCTAAAGTGCTTTGAGAAAGCTGCTTTTAAAGGCGCTATACAAAATAAATATATTATTATTATTATTATTATTCCCTTTTTTTCTTTTCAGTTGAGCTGACCTGTCTCTTTCCCAAACATTGAACAGCTTTACTGTCCAAATCAGAAAGCCCACGATTCTAGACACTATAATTCATAAAGGTACCTTTTTACTTTAGCGTTTTTAAACATTTTAAAGTTCTCAAAACGGCACTACCTTTAGCGCAGACCCGCCACTTTAAACCGCTCCTAATCTTACAACTCATAACTTTCCCACAATTCTTCTAAGTGCAGCTTTTTAGTGGATAGACATGTTTTAGAGTTTAACCTGCCCCTTTTTGCAGACTCGCCACATTCCACCACTTCTAATCATACAACTCATAGTACTTTTCCAAATTTATTCTAAGTGCGGCTTTTTAGTGAATAGACATGTTTTAGAGTTTAACCTGCCTCTTTTTGCAGACTTGCCACATTTTACCACCTCTAATCACAGATAATTGCTAAATCGCATTACGGCTTATTCTGAGAAAAAATTTGACTAAATGGTCTTTTACTCCAAAAGATCCACTTTTACCCCAGCTTCATTCAAATAATTTGGAGGTCCACTGATCAGAACAACCCTCCGTCTCGAGTCCAGAATACGATTGACCGAATACGTAGGTTCCCCGTCTACGAGTCGCGGCTGTGTGGGAACATGGGCCGGCGGATTAAGGTAAGAATGGAAGACAGGTTTTAATTTGGAGACATGAAAGCCGGGGTGAATTCTCCTGTACGCCGGAGGAAGTTTGAGGTGGACTGTCACTGGACTAATTATCTTGGTATCAGTAAACGGGCCAATGAATTTGGGAGCTAAATTATTATATACGGAGTGGAGCGGAATATTCTTGGTAGAAAGCCACACTTTTTGACCCACGATATATACAGGAGGCTTTGAAAGGTGGCGATCGGCTTTAGCCTTAGTGCGCGCCCCCACCAGAGGCAGAGTCTCACAGGCTCTGGTCCATGTGCCGTGACACCTCTGGATGAAGGTGTGAGTGGAGGGGAAGGGCAAGGGTTGCACTCTTGCCACATATTTTTCATTCTCATGAAAAAAAGTTAAAGTGCAAATTTACAGGTTACAACAGAACAGGGAAAATATGTCATCTGCCGTGGGCATAATGTTTCACAAGCAGATACTCGTTCTCTGTTAGCTACATAAGGTCTTGAAGCTGCTTTTTGTGGATTACTGCACACACTGACTCCCAGTCACCGGTTGAACCAACTCCTGAACTGAATATACAACAGTTTTTTTCTCTTATCTCTGCAGTAAGTATTTATTTGATATTCTTGATTGTAGAGATAGTGATATTTTATACTGTATGTTAAAGCAGCCTAAAGAACTGTTTCTTTATATTTTCTCTTTACTTTTACATCTTTACACCTTTAAGATACCATCACAGCTTAACTAAAATGACAAAATTGCTTCTATACTTGATGCTTAGTTTGTTGGGTTTGCCAATTATAATGGTGCATGTATTTAAAAATGTGTATTGCCAGAAGATGATCTGATGTTAAGACAATATATCAAATTATTTGCTCTCCTCTGAACCAATAACGGGCCAGAATTCCCAAGCACTAATTCATACAGACAAATGAATTTGAATGAAAACAACTTTTTTGGTGTTCTACATACATGTACATATTACATTGTTTCTTTCTTTAAAAATTCAGATCTTCCCAGCTCCCATTTAAAAACATGGGAAACGATACTTCACGCTCAAATACCCACGTTGCCAATGCAACTGGGAAGCATATTCGGATTTTCTATGGAGTAGATACAATGAGGCTGGAAGAAATGGTAATAAATGTGGGAGCAGGGATAGAAGGTAAAGCATCAAAAACTGAGCAATCAGTAACAGGGACGATTTCCAGCGATGTGAAGATGGTTTTTAAACCAGACTCCCGGGTCCGTTACATTCACGTGCCGCAGAATGAGACATGTAACTTCGCAGGAGAAGGCACCATCTATGCCACTGTCCTTATGGAAGATGAAAAGGATGAAAAAATCTGCAATGGTGTCATTTGCCAAAATTTCAAGATCCCAGACGACCGGTCTTTTATCGTGACTGCCAATCATACCATCAAATTGCAAAAGTATGGCGCAGGCCTTTGGATTGATGAAAGTGGCAAGAACCATCACCCTTAACTTTCCTCTTCATCCTCCTCCGTAATCTTATTGTGTTCTTATTTTGATAAGCAGATAAGATGGCCATTTTGGCAAGGTTAATTGGAATAGTAATAGTTTAGATCAGTGGTTCTCAGCCTTTTTGATTCCATAATGAAACTAAAGCCACAAGTCTACTTATGCTTAATTTGAAAATTCATAATATAATCTATAAAACTGTGAATTTTATCAAACATTTTCTAAGACCATGTCGTGTGTTATTAGAGAAGGCTAATAAAAGGCTAATACAATTGATTTATGGCCCCTGTGATCTCCTGTAAACTCTCCTGTGTGCTGTCTCCATATGTTTGGCTACACAAACTGCCTCATTCATAATTCTATTGTTCTTACAAAACGAGCCTTTCACACATCGGCATGAGACATTATCCGCATAATTCTTTTAACATTATTCTTTAGTTTTTATTCAGCCATTATTAGCCTTTGTTCTGGTATTTCAAGGTTTACTAGGCCACATCACTTCAATCCCAATATACATTTACCCAACTATTATAAAAACTACTATAAAAATACAACAAAACATTTTCTTACGACCTTATGTGAATTATTATGACAAAATGCATTATGAAGAAGAACCGCACCTGTTATATAGTATGGCAAGCCTTTTTTACTTTTTTCATTCTCAGGATATGAATTCTTAATATCAACAATTAAATTTTCACTAGATAAAATGTTTATGCTTGATATCAGGAATTAGATTTCTACTAGTAACCATGTTAATTCTTGATATCAACAATTAAATTTACACTAGTACCAACTCAAATTCCTGATATAAAAAATTACTTCAGCACTTACAGAAATACATTTATCATATCAAAAATGAAATTACAACTAGTAATACACATACAGTACATCTTGATATCTTAATTCTGATAACTTAATTCTTACATGTTAAAATTACATTTTCACTAGTATAAATGGTTATTTAAGATATCATGAATTCCTTTTTGGATATGTGCATAATTTAAATGACTACTGCTTTGAAATATTAAAATAAGAGCATGATATTTTTACATGCTGGAGAACTGGGATGAAATGTGAACAAACTGAAAGAAAATGTGCCATTGAAAGGACGTACCATAATGGCTTTTGTGGCCAACGACATCTACATACCATAGAGGCATGTCTCAGAAATCTGTCAAGAGTTGCCAGGCTGTTAGGAACAGAGACAGATAATGAACTTAAAGACTTGCTCATCGACCTAAGGAGGAATTTGCTGGCGCAAACTGTAGAGCAAGACCAGGCCTACTCTGCTGGGAGTGTATATTCAAAATGTGCGATCTGTTAATTGAGAACATTTATATGGAGCCTGAACCTAACCCACTAAATTGCACATTAAGCCTTTTTTTACATAGAAAGAAAACACCTAATTAATGAACTAAGACAGCGTTAAGAGTTTATAGTGAGTTTAGAGTTTATAATGTTTTTTATATTTTTGTTGTGAGTGTAACAATAATTAAAATAACACAAGGAGCAAGAAGTACATTACACTAAAATTATATATATATATATATATATATATATATATATATATATATATATATATATATATATATATATATATATATATATATATATATATAATCAATAGCCCTGCAGTAAGTAGTGTGATATGTTTTGCATTATTGACACACTGTTTTCCTATTTAATTTTCTTCTGTTGCTTTGACACAGTCTTTTTAGTTTAAAGTGCTATATGAATAAAGGTGACTTGACTTGACATGTTTATGCGGCACAATTCTTTTACAATTACAATGAAGTGCACTTACAAGTGTAAGGGGTGTAAGATGCCCTGCGATTCACTGAACGAGCCATTTAACATCAAATCTGCACTGGATATTAATATCCAAACTATAGTGAAAACACTATTAATTAGCACAGTAACAAGATCGGCAGTTTAAGAAATTAACTTGTAAGCACAAAACACAAGATACTTCTCTTTTCAATAAGGCTTTATTAGATAAATCTAAGACATATAAACTAATCTAACACATAAACGCACTCACACATTCACACAAGTTGCAGGAAGATTGAAATTTAAGGAAAAATGAGTTTAAGAGACTGAAAATGTGGCATCCCAACTTTACAGCAATACGTGAAATTGCATAGACATGAACAGCCATCAATCACTTAATTAATCCTCGCATTGAGTTCCTCAATTAGGTTAAAATTATATCAGATACACCAGTATAGATCAGAGTCTGGAGGTAAAGTAACTTGCATCTCCTGTGTAAAGGGGTTCCCTTCGTTGTCATTGAAAGGTGGTTTCCCAATGTCGCTGATTGGCTGGAAGTTCAGTAGTCGTTGAATTGACGTCTTAGGAAGCCCGTGGTGGGGCGTTAGCTGAAGACGCAGAGTTGTGTGGGCTGGTTGAAGTTGAACGGGCACTCGAGGTCAGACTCGGAGACACGGCGTTACAGAACTTAACTCAGAACTCTCAAAGGGAAAAGAAAAGATACAAAAGTTAAAGAACAGAAGTAAAGTTTGAGGAGACTACGTGGTGTTTCTTCTCATCGTGCCTAAGTAGCAGCAGGTGTGCAGGCTGAAGCACGCTGGAAACGCGCTCAAAGAACTCTAACAGTGTTGATTAAAAGCATGACTAGAAGCAAAGCTAAAAGCTAAATGATGGCATGTCTAATAGCAAAAACTAAGAAGCAAGGCTAAAAGCAGGATTTGATGGGGTCCTGAGTATTTAAACTGGCCTTTTGGCCACACCTCAAATGTTGTCTTGACCGTTAAGCAGATGGACATTCTGGGTTGCTCATCTTCATTTATTCATCGGAAAACTAAACATGCTATGTAAGGAAAGTCTATTTCATTATTCTGCATCCATACTGTCAAAATAATGTGTTTTTAATATTTCTTAGATCATGAGGGGATTGCTATGTGCAGAAGGGCTGTTTGTCCAGTGATGTAGGGTTCAAGAACCTCTCACCCAAATCAATTCAACTGCAGCTGCACATAGATGGAATAGTGCCATCTCCATAAGAGTTTACCAAGTTCCTCATCCAAACAGTTTATGGCACATAGACGGAAATAAGCATTTGTTTAGGTATTACACTATTCATCCCCACCACAATAGAGTGCCGGAACTATGACTGTAATTTGCCACGGGTTCCTACAAGATTTTCCTATGGGGTTTTATAATGGGGTTTTGACATAAAAGTTACATTTACATTGACATTTATGCATTTAGAGTATGCTTTTAACCAAAAGCGACTTACAGTGCATTTAGGCTATACATTTTTTACCAGCATGTGTGTCCCCTGGATTTTAACCTACAACCTTTTGCACTGCTAACTCAATGCTAACGCAGCTGGTCCCTCCACGGCTGGTTCAAAGCATGTTAAAATAGGTTGCATGTGCAGCAATGCATTAAATTATTACTGTTTGTAAGTAAATAGTTATAATTATTTTTGTTATTTAGATCCCAATCCCCCCCCTTCCGCTCTTTTTCTTCAGTTAACAGTTTGATAATTATTATGTTTTAATAATTTGAGTTTCTTTAATTACTTTAATCACTTTAATTTGAGTGATGATTGTATTCCGGAAAATTTCACTATTTTTACGTTTCAGTAGTTTTTTTAAGGATCCAGCATTAGATTGTGACAGTGCCTGCGTGCATATGAGAGTAAACGCAGGTTTATGTATTTGGAGGTTATGTATTGGTCCTAAGCATATTTTCAAACAGCTATTTTTTCAACTATATATTCAACTATATTTTCAGCTATATTTTCAACGGCGCATTCAAACAGCTGAAACATAAAATACATATTTTTTAGTCATACAGATAAAAGACATGTGTTTACTTTTATTTTTGCACTCTCAAAATAATAACAGAACATTTGTGATTTTCTAAAATAAAGGAAGTATGCACATTTAATTAAAACTGTTACTCATTTAAATTTGGTTGTTTTGAGCTGTGCTAATATGTTTTTTAAATTCCAATGAAAATTTCATATCTGGAAAACCATTTTAGTCCAACTGCTTTTATCAGATTTTGCGTGGTTTAGTTCACTTTCTCACACTATATAAAATGTGAATATGTTAGACATTGTTATATAAAACATTTTGAAAGTCACTGCAGAAAAAAGATTGTGTTGTTGCAAAGTGCAGGTCAAACAGATAAGTAAAATAGCCTGTATTGTAAGAATAGTTGAAGTGTGTGTGTGTGTGGGGGGGGGGTATATTGTGATTGTCAAAACATTTGGTAACTGAATTTTATTAAGTTGACAACATTTTACAATGTTTACATGGCTATTGTTTTTAAAACACAATTTTTACAATTTTAATTCATAAGCTGGATTGATTAAATTCCGTTCTTAATTCAATATTAATCCATTTGGATAATGATCAGGTAATTACATGTACATTTTTATCAAGAACTTATGCTGTAAACATACAGGGAGCCAGATATTATTATTAAAGGTTAAAATTTACAATTCAATTGAATCTAATGAAGGTTTTATAGGGGTGGGTATCGTTTGAATTTGAACAATTCCGATTCCGATTTCGAGTCCTTGTTTCGATTACAGTTCCTAACGATTCTCGATTCCAATTCTTTTAAGAGGCAGGGTCAAAAAAAAGTTTAGGATATTTTAAATGATCTATCTTTCTGAAGGAAATAGTCTCCACACCCTTGCTCATGCATTATGAGGCACTGCTCAGTGTGAGAGTTTGTGTGAGGGGGCACAGAGCATCTGGAGGGCTTCCAAAAGCAGGTTTGGATACTAAAGAGCACTCAATCCTCTGGTCACATTCACAAGAGCATCTATTTGATTTATCACTGAGAATAACACCCCATATCTCACTTTTTCATCAATTTTAATTCTATGAACCTTTTACTTTTTTCTTTTTACTTTTTTTAAAAACGTATTTAGAGATACGACAAACTCTGAAATCACCGCGAGTGTCATGCGCGATTCCGTGTGTGATGAATGAAGACACGCTTCTGTGCCATTCATTAACACAGACACGCAGAACATGCAGGATTCATATTTAAATAGACTTTTACGGCTTAATATTTTCAGATACTAGTCCATATCACTATTTGATGTAAGTGCAATGACCAACTTTTTATTAATTTATTCAAAATTTGGCAAATTCTGTTACATTCCGTGTTAAACTGTAAATTCCGTTTTTATGACTGGATTCCACGATTCCGTCCACGTTTTCTGCATTGCGGAAATCATAGGGTCCTACAATAAGAAACAACTTGTAAAACCCAGTATAGTTTAGCAGCAGGTACAGTATAAAATCAGAAACAGTTCTTGTTCAGGAAAATTATCATATCTGCCTTCTCAGGCAGGATGCGTGAGCATTCTGGACAGATTCATTTATTATCTCCTGCTGTGGAGAAAACATGTTCGCTGGGTGTAGAAGAAGTTTGAACGCTTAAATAGGAGAAAAAAAGAGGCAGCGGAGTACGGTCGGCCCAGCGCGTCAAAAACGGGGCACATATTTCTCTCCATGAACTTGGAGGTGCATTATCATGTTCGACGTGCACCCTCCTATGCACGAAACAATCTTAATGCAAATGTTGCATTTTGCCAAGATTTCGTTCTGTTTAGGAAATTGAAACCACACTTAGAACCGCCGACGCATGCTATCCATGTTCGACTCGCTTCTTTGTTGGTGTTCAGCGGTTTCTTCTTCTTCCGGTCGGCGGACTAGGAATCGAAATGTAAACTTTTGAACGATTCCGGGAAAATCACAAAGCTTCCAATCGATACTCTATACTCGATACCCAAGCCTACAAGTGACAGAACATAAAATCTTTCACCTTAAGTTTGCGTGTTACCAGATGTTCATGCACAGACAAGATTTATCTTTCACGGTGTCTATTTTTCAAACAGGTGACCATCACACTTGTCATTAGAATAATCCCTTATGACATGATATATTACAAAACAGATGACAAGTCACAGCTGCCGATGATTCACAGATGTTGTAATTTCACAGCTGATGACGTATAAACATGATTTATTACAAACGGATGTCATATCACATGTTGTAACAACATCTGTGACCATTAAAAGATCAAAAGGTCAATGTCGTGTGGGGGAGGGTTAAATGTCAAATGTCAAAGTTATCAATCAAATTAGGACAGCCGGTGTAGTATAATAAGTACTTTGGTCCACTGTGTTTTTTGAAAACCAAAGTCATTGCACCCCTTTACCAAGAAATCTTGGAGCACATAATGCTTCCTTCTGCTGACCAGCTTTTTGTAGATGCTGATTTCATTTTCCAGCAGGATTTGACACCTGGGCACACTGCCAAAAGCACCAGAAGTTGGTTAAATGACCATGGTGTTGGTGTGTCTGACTGGCCAGCAAACTCCTCAGACCTGAACCCCAGAAAGAATCTATGGGCTATTTTCAAGAGGAAGATGAGAAACAAGAGACCAAACAATGCAGATGAGCTGAAGGCCACTGTCAAAGAGATCTGGGCTTCCAGACCACCTCAGCAGTGCCACAAACTGATCACCTCCATGCCACGCTGAATTGAGGCAGAAATTAAAGCAAAAGAAGCCCCTACCAAGTATTGAGTACAGTAAAAGAACATACTTTCCAGAAGGCCAGCAATTCACAAAAATATGATGTAGTGAGGTCAAAGGTTAGAAACTAAAAAAAAGAGCTTGTTATACTGCTGTCAGTCCTGTATTTATACGATTATATTCACACGCAGTCTAGTTATTTACGAGAGTGTCTGTCACATCATACATGTGAGAGAGCTGATCGGCGCTGCACAAATGTGCTGCTTTGGTAACTTACAGCAACATCGAGATGAGCTGTTTGTCAGCTGAAGGTTTCTCCTCTCCACCCTTAAAAGTTGCTGACGGTTAGTGAAGATTTTACGAATGAACTTGCAGCTCGATAGGACTGTTGTCTTTTCAAAAGTACAGACTTTTCAGTGTTATGGACATGGCAGTCGCGTTGGTTGCTGTTGCTATCGTTACAGGTTTGAATCCTGTTGCACTTTTATACATTGAAGTGTTCAAGACAATACAAGACTCAGACCTGTGAGCAGAGCTGAGGAGTAACTGATTACATAATCAGATTCCAAACATTAAGTACTTGTTAAAATTACATATTAATGCACTCATAATCAGACTACAGTTACTATTTTATTGATTACATATTATTCACACAATAACAATAAATTATTAATAAATTCCTCTTTTTCATCTTTTAAATGATCCTTTCTAAAACAGCCTTCCGCTTATATACATTCAGAAAGTCTTCCAGTTTTGAGTACATTCTTCCTCCCTGCCCACTGTTCCTTAAACAGTTCTCTGATCGTCCTCTATTATTCGCCACAATAATCCTGGAACATGTCTATTTTTCGACCCCACCTAGAGCTTCTTGTAAATGGTACTGTCGTGGCAATTTTTTCAATGCAAGAAACAGAGAAAGTCCTCTATGTTTTTTAATTTCTTGCAAGAACCAACTGTCTGAAGCCAACCTGGGGTGCGTTTCCCAAAAGCATAGTTGCTAACCTGTTAGCAACTTACTTGGTTGGCAACTTGAAATTATATTGCAACCAACAAAGTTGCTAACTATGCTTTTGGAAAATGCACCCCTGAATGACTGTATGACTAAGAGTAACACTTTGACTCAGTATTTATTTACATTTATTTATTCATTTAGGAGACGCTTTTATCCAAAGCGACTTACAGATGAAGACAGTGGAAGCAATCAAAAACAACAAAAAGAGCAATGATATATAAGTGCTATAACAAGTCTTAGTTAGGTTAACACAGTACACATAGCATGGGATTTTAAATAATATAATACATATAAAGAAAACAGATAGAATAAAAAAATAATAGAGTAGAACAAGCTAGTTAGAGGTCTTTACACATAAACACATATATATAATTGCATAACAAATGAAAATAAAAATAGAATACAGAAAGATTTGAAAGGTAGTTAGATTTTTTAAGAATAGAATTAGAATATTGAGTGATAAAGTTAGAGGGTCAAATAAAGATGGATGAGATGTGTTTTAAGCTGATTCTTGAAGATGGTAAGGACTCAGCTGCTCGGATTGAGTTGGGGAGGACGGAACATTTAATTTAAAAGTCCGTAAAAGTGACTTTGTGCTTCTTTGGGATGGCACAATCAAGCGACGTTCACTTGCAGAACGCAAGCTTCTAGAGGGCACATAAGTCTGAAGTAACAAATTTAGGTAAATGGGTGCAGAGCCAGTGGTAGTTTTGTAGGCAAACATCAATGCCTTGAATTTTATGCGAGCAGCTATTGGAAGCTAGTGCAAATTGATAAACAGAGGTGTGATGTGTATTTTTTTTGCTAAATTAATCTTGCTGCCACGTTCTGAATTAATTGTAAAGGTTTGATAGAATTGGCTGGAAGACCTGCCAAGAGGGCATTGCAATAGTCCAGCCTGGACAGAACAAGAGCTTGAACAAGGAGTTGTGCAGCATGTTCCGAAAGAAAGGGCTTGATCTTCTTGATGTTGAATAAAGCAAATCTGCAGGATCGGACAGTTTTAGCAATGTGGTCTGAGAAAGTCAGTTGGTCATCAATCATAACTCCAAGGCTTCTAGCTGTTTTTGAAGGAGTTATGGTTGATGTGCCTAACTTGATGGTGAAATTGTGATGGAACGATGGGTTTGCTGGAATCACAAGCAGTTCTGTCTTGGCAAGGTTGAGTTGAAGGTGATGGTCCATCATCCAGGAAGAAATGTCTGTTAGACAAGCTGAGATGCGAATAGCTACCGTCGGATCATCAGGATGGAATGAGAGGTAGAGTTGAGTGTCATCAGCATAGCAGTGGTATGAAAAGCCATGTTTCTGAATGACAGAACCTAATGATGCCATGTAGACAGAGAAGAGAAGAGGTCCAAGAACTGAGCCCTGAGGCACCCCAGTAGTTAGATGTTGAGACTTGGACACCTCACCTCTCCAAGATATTTTGAAGGACCTATCTGATAGGTAAGACTCAAACATTGAATTGTGGTTTCTGAGATGCTCTTTGCCAGTAGCATTGATAGGAGGATCTGGTGATTAACCGTGTCAAAAGCAGCGGACAGATCAAGCAGGATATAAGTACTGAAGATTTGGATTCTGCTCTTGCCAGTCTTAGAGCTTCAACAACTGAGAGCAAGGCCGTCTCAGCTGAATGTCCACTTCTGAAGCCAGATTGGTTGCTGTCAAGAAGATTGCTGTGTGTGAGAAATGTAGAGACTTGTTTGAACACAGCTCTTTCAAGTGTTTTTACAATGAAAGGAAGAAGAGAAACTGGTCTGTAGTTCTCTAAAAGAGATGGGTTGAGGTTTATTTATTTATTTATATCCTAATCATCTCATTCAATCTTAATGCATATTTAACATATGTCTCCCTTATTGGAGGATTTCCCCTCGTCTAGGTTTTCTAAGTTTTATATACAAATCATATTCTTAGAAGCTGGGAAATAGGGTCGCTAAAAAAGCTATTTTTTTTGTCTCATTCTTATCTTGCACCTTTGACACATGGACTGCTTTTAGCACAATTGGTAAAGCATATAATAATGTAATTCCCTCTCTACTCTCTCCCCACTCAAAGTAAGCTCCTGGTTTAAGCCTCATCCAATATGTTCCAGTGCACCCCCCATCCCCCCTGGAATAAAAGACAGGCCCTTCTAGAAAAAAATTAAAATTTGTATTAAGTTATATTATTTGTGATATATTAGTTCACCATTTTTTGTTGATGGGGTGCCTCTCCACTAGCAGATTAAATGCCATGTCCATTTAATCTGTGACAGCGCGCTCCATCGGCCGGGCTTTCGGCTGTTTAGAGCGGATCGCAAAGCAGAATTAACAGGGAAATTGCGTGGCGGCGGGACATGCTTTTACATCAATGAACGGTGGTGTACAGATGTAACTGTGTTAAAGAAGATGTGCTGCCCTGATCTAGAAATGCAGTTTTTCAACTGCAAGCCGTTCTATTCGCCGCAGGAGTTTCACTCGTTCATTCTGGTGAGTGTTTACATTTCTCCGCAAGTGCACGTGAGCTCAGCTTTACAGAAACTCGCTGATCAGATCACAGAAACAGAACAACAACACCCGGACTCTTTTTATCATTCTTGGGGACTTGAATCTCTCCCGTGAACTGCTAAAATACAGACAGCATGTTACATGTCCCACCAGAGACAGTAATATTTTGGATCACTGTTACACCACAATAAAGGATGTATATCACTGTTCCATGAGCAGCTTTTGGACGTTCTGATCACTGTCTGGTTCATCTTATACCGACCTACAAGCAGAAACTTAAATCTGCTAAACCTGTTTTAAAGACTGTGAAGAGAAGGACCAGCGAAACAGAGCAGGATTTACAATCCTGTTTTGACCTCACTGATTGGAGTGTTTTTGAAGCTGCTACCACCGATCTGGACAAACTCACAGAGACTCTAACATCCTATATTAGTTTCTGTGAGGATATATGCATTCCTACCAGGACTTATTTAACATTCAACAATGATAAGCCATGGTTTACAGTAAAACTCAGACATCTTCGTCAGGCCAAAGAGGATGCCTACAGAAAAGGGGACAGAGTCTTGTACAATCAGGCCAGGAACACACTGAACAAAGAGATTAGATCGGCTAAAAAGACCTACGCTAAAAAGTTGAAAGACCAGTTTACTTCCAACGACTCAACTTCAGTTTGGAGAGGTCTGAGAGCCATCACAAACTACAAGACACCATCCCTTTGCACTGAGGCTAATCAACGATTTGCTAATGACCTGAATGAGTTTTATTGTAGATTTAAAACCCCAAACACCCATTCTGACCATCTCCCTACACATCCGTTAACACCTCCTGCAATCCCCATCTCCACACCCCCTGCTCTTCAAATCTGTGAAGATGTTGTGTGCCAGGTCTTCAGGGAGAACAAAAGAAGAAAAGCACCAGGCCCAGATGGTGTTACACCAGCCTGTCTGAAAATCTGTGCTGACCAGCTGGCCACCATCTTTTTACAGATCTTCAACAGATCCCTGGAGTTGTGTGAAGTGCCTTCCTGCTTCAAACGCTCCACCATAATCCCCATTCCAAAGAAACCCAAGATAACAGGACTTAACGACTACAGACCTGTGGCTCTAACGTCTGTCGTCATGAAGTTGTTTGAAAAACTGGTTCTGGCTAATCTGAAGGGCATCACTGGACCCTTACTGGACCCCCTGCAGTTTGCCAATCAACATGGGATTGCACTTCATCCTGCAACATCTGGACAAAACAGGGACTTATGTGAGGATCCTGTTTGTGGACTTTAGTTCGGGTTTCAACACCATCATCCCAACAGCCCTCCAGACCAAACTGACCCAGCTCTCTGTTCCTAGCTCTATCTGTCAGTGGATCACCAGCTTTCTAAAAGATAGGCAACAGTTAGTTAGTTTGTTTTATTTAGAGCTTGACAAGGCAGGATATTGAAGAACAAAACCCTGAAATGTATCAAAAAGAACACAGACTCAAAACAACCTTATACAATTAATAAATAAATTAAACAAAACAGGCTTCAAACAAAAAAACAAAACAAACTGTCAATTATTTATAAAACAGTTTAAGAGCACATGGAATAAAAGAAAGTTCATGTCTTTTTGATTTACTCCTGGGCACAACAAACTCCCTATGCTGCCGTAGTAGGTAAGTAGGTTTTGGAGCCACAGACAGGAAACAATGCAGAGGTGATGATCTGTCCTTGAGTAGTTTTTAAAAAGTATGTATAGTGGCCTTGTCCCGCCTCTCATTCAGTAATGGGACAGAAGAAGTTGGAACACCTATTCAATGTTTTGGACCCTATCTAGCTCATCAGAGAGACCTTTAGGTAGTCCACTCCATACCGGGCTAGCGTACTCAAGGACTGGCCGTATAAATGTCAGATATACTTTCATTAAAACAACACTAGTTTTTAGCAACACAGAGATAGTGTATTCTAGGACGCACCTTCGAAATCATGTACTTAACATGGGCATCCCATGACAGGTCAGAAGAAATTTGGTTTAAAGATGGAAACTATGCCAAATGCATATCCTGATATTACAGGAGAGGGAGGGCAGGGAATGTTTTCATATTTCCTGGTGCTAATGATCATGTCCACTGTCTTACCTTTTTTCATTGCCAATGAAAATTCCTGTCCCCAATCCGCCACTAAATCCAAGGCCTTCTGAGTTAATCCTGGTAGGGATCCCATAAAAAATTCAGCAATTGTTAAATCATCAGCATATTTGACCGGAATTAGTGAGGGAGGCAGAGTGGAATCCAAGCTGTTTATGGCGATGACAAAAAAAGCAGAGGGGATAGAAGACCCCCCTGAGGGACACCAGCTGCAATTGGATAGGGGTTAGACACACAGGAGCCCCACTTCACCTTTTGCTCTCTGTTACTCAGATAGCTCCTTACACTGAGCCAGAGCGGTCATCTGACATTCATGTCAGCTAAAGCATAGAGCAGTTGACAATGATCAATTGTGTCAAAAGGTAGAGTAAAATCAACGAAAACAGCATGGATGTCAAATTTAGGATCGATTTTAAGTGCGTCATGCCAGGATTGCAAAATTTGAATCAGAGCTTATTTTAAAGTTTAAATTGTTCTTAAAACTGAGTTGTGTCATTATTAACTTGGGGAAAGACAAAGACAGTTACTTAAGTGGAGAATTTTCATCCATCCAACTGTAGTTGAGTAGGCCAAAATTTTCCTAGAATTCATCAAATATCTCCTCAGAGTAATTCCATCCAGATGTCCTGATGCCCAATTTAGGAATAAAATCACACCATTAGGTGATCCATTCGTGCATTTCTAGACTATGTTAAGTTAGTATTGTTTAAAAAGCTAAAAAAAAGGAGCTGCAGCTGCCCTTAAAAGAGCCACCTAGTGAGAATTAGTGAGACTGGGGAAATTCTTTTCAAACAGCTGCTCCACCAACACTGGTGCCCCTCAGGGATGTGTTCTCTCCCCTCTGCTCTTCTCCCTGTACACCAACAACTGCACGGCTAAAGACCCCTCTGTCAAGCTCCTGAAGTTTGCTGAAGACACTACAGTCATCGGCCTCATCCAGGATGGTGATGAGTCTGCTTACAGACAAGAGGTTGAGCAGCTGGCTGTCTGGTGCAGTCTTAAGAACCTGGAGCTTAACACGCTCAAAACAGTGGAGATGGTCGTGGACTTCAGGAGAAACCCCCCTGCTCTCCCCCCACTCACCATCATGAACAGCCCTGTGACTGCAGTGGAGTCATTCAGATTCCTGGGCACTACTATCTCTCAGGACCTGAAGTGGGACAATCATATTGACTCCATTGTGAAAAAGGCCCAACAAAGGTTATGCTTCCTTCGCAAGCCGAGGAAGTTTAACCTGCCACAGGAGCTGCTGAAACAGTTCTACTCAGCCGTCATTGAGTCTGTACTGTGTACTTCAATAACTGTCTGGTTTGGTTCAGCAACAAAATCAGACATCAGAAGACAGAGAACTGTTCGGACTGCTGAAAGGATTATTGGTGCTCCCCTGCCCACCCTTCAAGAACTGTATACATCCAGAGTGAGGAAAAGGGCTCAGAAAATCACTCTGGATCCTTCACATCCAAGTCACCCCATCTTTGAACTTTTGCCATCTGGCCGGCGTCTCAGAGCCGCAAACACCAGAACAGCAAGGCACAAGAACAGTTTCTTCCCCCAGGCAATCTACCTCATGAACAGTTAAATGTTCCCATTTATGCTTATGCAATAAAAATGTGCAATATCCTTATATTTATGTGTTACCCTTCCATCCTATTATTAATAGTTAATAAGGTAGTTAAGTTTAGGTCATGGGTGGGATTAGGAATGTTGAAAATGGTCATGCAGAATGAATGTTTTATAAGAACTAATAAACAACTAGTTAATAGTGAGAATTGGTCCCTATGCTAAAGTGTCACTCACATTTCCACATACATTATCATTAAATCCATAAACAGGGCTGAGGGGAGGGCGGTTACTCAGGAACTTAAACGAGGTGAGTCTAAGCATTAAAATTATACACTTCTCAAAAAAGCTGACATGGTGGTGTACAAAAAGATTAGAAACAATATTTATTGTCAAAAACACCAAGCAGATAAACATTTATCAGACACTTTTATCCAAAGCGACATAGAGTGTATTTAGGCCATACTTTTTTTTATTTATTTATTTTTTTTTACCAGTATGTGTGTTACATGGGGATGGAACCCACAACCTTTCGCACTGCTAATGCAATGCTCTGCCACTAAACAACAGGAACAATGGATCCACTTTATATTAAGTGGCCTTAACTACTATGTACTTACATTTTAATTAATAATTTAGTACAATGTATTTATTGTGTACATACATGTTTTTACATTGTACTTATATTTAAAAAAAAAACTACATGTAATTACATATGTATTATAATTACACCGTTGACCCATACTTTACACCTTAACCCACCCTTAAACTTATCCATACCTCCAACCCTCTCCCTAACCTTACCCCTATCCCACCTCAATAGCAGCAAAAGTGTTTTACAATACAATTTGAACACAATAAGTACATTGTACTGTTTTTTTTTTTTTTTTTTTTTTTTTATGTAAGTACATAGTAGTTAAGGCCACCTAATATAAAGTGGGACCGGAACAATAAACTTGACTTACATGATTGGAACTGAGGAAGAGTCATAGTATGTGTTATATGTCTGACATAATGGGGCAGGCTGCTGTAGATATATCAAATAATGGCCAAATCAGATGTTAACATCATGCTAACATCTGATCAAATTTTCCATATTTTGTCATATAAGAATTTTTTCACAAAAAAAGATGAGAACTGAAGTCTGCACAGATGTTCTACTAATAGCCCAAAAACAGAAGTTATATGGATCCAAGTTCTGCTTTATTTTAAAGCAAAATACAAGGAACCAAGTCTTGCCAATTTACAAACAGAAGAGACCAAACAAATGCTAAAAATATGTGCCTGTGTATGTGGGAGAAATGATTGCAAGAAACAAGAAACACCCAAAAACTTTTTGAGAGAGAACTGTGAGGCAAAATCTAGGAAAACAAATTTAAAACAAAAGACCAATTCAACACAAAGATCAAAGTAACTAAAACATGATGAAGATCGGTGTACTGTTGAAGATGTAAAGTAGAAGCCATCTTCATATGGTGCTGTCCTGTCGAGCCAGAACATAGTCCCTTGGTTTCTGTGGCCTTTGGCACAAATGGTATGCAAAAACACACACCACTAGAATAAAACATGAGGATGCTGCAGCTCCCACCAACCACACAGACTCAGAGCCTGTAGAGAGAATCAGAAAGAAATTGAAGCAGACCAGTTTAAATCTATCTAAATAGACATTTTAGATGAATCATTTACAGGTTCTCAAATTTTTCTTTTTCAGTTTTAATGTGTGAAAGATAGGGAATGAATGAATGAATGAAAAAACTTTATTTCGAACATGTAAAAAAATAAATAAAATACAAACAGTCATAGTCATAATGCTACTATTATTTCTCTCTTTTTTTTCTTTCCATTTTCCCCTTTAACATATACATGTCCGAAAAGGAGTAGGAAGAAGCATAAGCTTATTCAATCCTACCCCTTCTCCACTACTTTTAATAATTAACCGGTTGGCCAGACAAATGAAAAAAAAAATTATATATATATATATATATATATATATATATATATATATATATATAAATGAAATGTCACCTAATCAATGACCTTCTTCCTCTCTATACCTTGCAGAAAACATATTTTTAAAGCACTTTTTACACTTAATCATACTTGGACATTGTTTAAGTTCTGAACTTAATCTATACCACAACTTCACTCCACATATCGAAACACAAAGACTTATTAATGTTTTACGGACACAAAACTGTTTAAAATTGCACTCACTCCTAATGTTATTTCTCCCTTCTCTATTAAGAAACAGTTGTTGAATATTGCCAGGGAGTAAGGTGTGTTTCCTTTTTTGTTCATTCATTATTCTATTTCGGAATGAAAGATAACATTTAAAAAAGGGTGCAGCTTGTTTTTTTTTTTTTTTTTAAGAAAAAAAGCAGAAATGGCTATATTTTGTTTTCCAAATGTATTGTTGTCATCAAATAATCGTATTAGAAAATTGGACGAAAAACGGAAAAAAAAGGTCAGTGTATCTTTTGGTCATTTGATTTTCCATTTTAAAACAAATAAAGATAATAGGCCTATATGATCTACAACGACATGAAATATGCTGATTTTTAGACTATTAATTTTATTCTATGCCTATTTAGGGGGAAGTCGTGGCCTAAGGGTTAGAGAGTAGGACTCCCAATCGAAGGGTTGTGAGTTTGAGTCTCGGGCCGGATGGAATTGTGGGTGGGGGGAGTGCATGTACAGTTCTCTCTTCACCTTCAATACCACGACTTAGGTGCCCTTGAGCAAGGCATCGAACCCCCAACTGCTCCCCGGGCGCCGCAGCATAAATGATGAACACTGCTCCGGGTGTGTGCTCACAGTGTGTGTGTGTGTTCACTGCTCTGTGTGTGTGCACTTTGGATGGGTTAAATGCAGAGCACAAATTCTGAGTATGGGTCACCATACTTGGCTGAATGTCATGTCACTTTCACTTTCACTTTTAAGAAAAACCTCACAGGTAGCCTAACATGTTTTCATTCACTATTACATACAGCAACTGAAGCTTTATCTTGTAAAGTGTAGTCTGCTGCACTTCTCCACACTCTCCATCCCGATAACAGAGGAAAGAGCTTCAGCTCCATCAGTTTTGGTCATAAGACACCCTAAATAACATGAAAACCTTACAAAACTCAACACAATGTGCTTTCTGCCATCTCAGTCTACATGAACTTCTTTCTGAAACGTCAGAAATTAACCATGTTTATGCATCAGACGAACCATGTCTAGCTGGACATGTCTACTTACAATAAGCCATTTAAATAGAAAAGTAATAATAATAATTTAAGTTTAGGCCTATGTAATTCATATGAAACCAAGAGAGGTGCAGTGTTTCCTGTCTGAGCTCATTATGTGTGAACTCAGCCAATCAGGATGTTTAGCGCTTTAGACCCACCACTGAAAGTTCCGGAAGTTAAAAAAAGTACCACCTCACCAGCAAGGACTTTCTGAGGGGCATTTTTTTCCCCGGAACTTTATTTAGTTCCTGGTTCCTGCGGTGGAAACACACCTAGTACCAGCCCAAAGTCCCTAGTTCCTGGGTAAAGTTCCTGCGGTGGAAACATGGCATTTGTGTTCTAAGGCATTTGTGATTTCCTCAGTTGAATCAATTAATGCCAATGATGTTGAACTATTTCATCTAAATCCATATTTACTGTCAGAAATTATTTTTTGTTTATCTAGAAATTTGTCTATTGTCTATTTTCTATTGGAAAATAGTTTTTCTAAAAGTTTGGAAAATTGTGGTAATAATGAAAAAGGCCTGTAATTTGTGAACTTGTTTCTGTCCCCAGTCTTATACAAAGGAACAAATTTCGCCATTTTCATTTTGTTTAGGAATTTGCCGGTGTGAAATGAAAGATCACAGATATATGTTATTGGTTTAGAGATCCCCTCAATTACCTTTTTCACAATTTTCATATAAAGTTCATTACAATCGGTAGATGTTTTCTATTTAAAATTATTTAAAATAAATTTTATATATTTTAATATATAATATTATTTCTTTTTCTTCCACCTCTGTAAGAAACATTTAGTTGGGATTAATTTTCTATTAAATTTTCACTCCAATCTTCAGATAACAATGGATCTGGAATTTGGTCCCACACTCACCAAAAAAGTGTTTAAGCTATTAACCACATCACCCATATTGTCCTTTATAGTGTTGTTATCAATAAAATAATGAGGATAACTGCGTTGACCACAACTGTTTGCAATTATACTGTTTAATATGTCCCATATTCCTTCAATATTATTTTTATTCAACAATTTACTATAATATTCTTTTCTACCTACGCGTAAGATATTGTTTAACTTATTTTTATATATTTTATATTTATTTTCAGCATATTTTGTTCTTTGTTTTATAAATTCTCTATATATGTTTTTTTTTTTTTTTTCAAGCATTTTGTAATCCTTTAGTAATCCATGGTTTATCTGTATATTTTCGTTTTCTATGGTACTGACTAATTGGCAGTGGTGTCAAAAGTACTGGCATTCATTACTCAAGTAGAAGTATAGATACTAGGGTTTAAAAAGACTTTTGTAGAAGTTGAAGTATCAACTCAAGCTTTTTACTCAAGTAAAAGTGTAAAAGTACTGTTTTAAAAAACTACTTAAAGTATAAATGTAAAAGTAATGTAAGGGGAAAAAAATGCCATTAAGAACAAAAGCTTAGGCCGCACCACAGGGGCCTATTGTGTACTACCCCACCGCCTCAAAAAACATTTTTCTAAAGGCCATAGGCCATAATGACTATAATGTTCATGTTGAAAAATTTGGAATGCACTAGGCTTCCTGTTTCAGCCGCATATATAAAAATACAAAAATGGTGTGCACATCCCAAACATCCAATTAGGACACAGGTGCAAGACAACTAAATGATATAGACAAATAGAGAAGTGAAGTCTGAACACTACTGAAAACTACTGCTCCAGAGGAATTTAATTAATCAACGTTTCGACCTTCAGGTCTTCCTCAGCCGCATATATGCCCATTTAAAATGAACGCACTTTAGTACAATGCAAATACATTAAAGGACTAGAGATATGATGACTAGTTGCCAATAAGTATTGTTATAGTGCAAAAAGTCAAACTTCAGAGGCTTGTCATCAATAACTTTTAATGGAATGTTTATGTACATCCATGATTAGCTGCAGGAATCTGCGAGGGCAATGGACAAGAACATTGGTGCAGGCTTAATAACAATTACACTTGTATGGTTGTCTATATACAATAAATATTATAGTGCTGTCAAAATGAATGATTACTCCAAGTGATTAATCAAAAACTAAAAATGAAAAAGAAATCATAATCCTGATACTTTCTTGATTGATAGCTTCTTGTATTTGGTACATACGTCTGCTATGTCCAGTGTTCGGGGGGTAACGAGTTACAAAGTTGGTATAGCCAACTTATCACAACATTGTCAATCGCATCGTCAATTGAAAACGCTAATTTATTAAAACATCTCGCTACCGAACTACCTACAGTAGCTTAATTTGTGGAGGACGAAGAAAAAGCACTCATTTGGTAAATGAGCCAGTGAGAAATAATAACTTTTAAAAAGGGTCCAGTGCCTTTTCAATACTTTTAAAATGGTACCGGCTCCTAAACGGTGCCTGAACCGATACTTTAAAAAAAAGAAACACAAAAAAACTATGGATAACTTTAAAGAACATTACAAATATTTAAAATAAATCCATAGCTTGTTGTGCAAGTTGTGCTTCCCTTAATCTAAGGCTAATAAATGTATTTCACAATCTGGGTCATTATTTAATACAAAAGCACACATAATGTTTCTACTGTATCTCTGTCACTCACTCTGATATAAAAGTTAACATGAGTGTTGTCTGTCACTGTCTTAAATCAGTTCTGTGAATTACTGTATGGTCATTCTTTATAAAGTAGCAACAATATCGTTTTTAAAATACAGTACTGTGCAAAAGTCTTATGGAAAAATTAGTATTTTCTCCCCAAAAAGGGTTTTGAGCCAGTTATTTATATCTTTTGCTGTAGTGTGTCAGTAGGAAATATCAGTTGGTCATTAATTTTAGTAATAATCTAGTGCGATTTTGAATGCACAAGCAGTCTGACAACGGCAAAATGAATGTTTGGAAATGTAAACTGATATTTTATACTGACATACTACAGCAAAATATATAAATAACTGTCCGAACACCATTCTTTTAAGTGAAAATACTAAAGTGTCTAAGACTTTTGCACAGTAGTGTATGTATAAAGTACGTATGATTAAATTAAGTATATTTAAGTAAGTGTAATTAAAGTATGTGTTCGTTCATATGTGTTAGCCTAAGGGCTAGATTTTCGCAGGAGAAAACGGCTGTGGTTTGATGAGCGAAAACTTTACAGATGAGAAACCGACTGCTACCTCGTGACTTTTTGTAAACTGTATTTATGACAAAGAACTGCACAGATATGGATATTCTAACAATCTATCGATAAACACATACCTTGTGTCCTCCGCAGGGCCGTCGCCAGAACAAACCAAATGGGGGGGCACACTTTTTTTAATGATCTGAGACAGACCATAACATAAAACCATATTAGGCTATAACTAAAATAGACCACAATAGTCTTGTTTTGTTCAATTATTCAAATAAAATACTTCACCGTTTGATATCAACGTCTCTGTTTATTGTCTCTTAACATTTCCAAAACCGCCAAAAATGTATTCTGAGATCGCATGCAACGCGCTCAGCTGCGCGAAGGAATTGCGTATAAACAATACTGTATGCTTAACTAAATGAATTGCATGATTTATATATACATATACATATACTTACACACAAACTGCATATTGTAATTTGAATTAATAAAACTACTAACACAAAAATAACATATTGAAAGTTCTGCTGCTGGAGACTTGCCATTGGCTGTTGTATTTGAATAATTAATGAGGTAGGTCTTTGCAAGGTTTGGGTGCTGTTTTGGGATGTTTTAACAGTCATTTATGAATATAATTATATTTAAAATTATGTTCTGTGTAATAATGCGTTGAATAATGAATCGTCTGAATCATTTCTGAAGGTAATGTGTTATGCATTTCTAGTGTTACCGTTGTAGTGATTACTGTTCCTGTGAGCCAAGTTCTGCTGAAACAACGTCATTACTGCAATGATTTTAATTAATAACATTCAATATCAAACGTCTTTCTGCGCGTTCATACCGGCGGCGTCGGGAGCGTCAAAATTCACTCTTGCCGTTATCCACACGACGCTGCAGAAAGATTCGTGAGCGTTCAGATGCTCTGATGTAGTCCGAATGCTTATTTCGTATTAACAGTAGATGCAAAGCAAACAGACTTGTTGATCTTATGCAGACTAACCACAAGGAGGTTAACGTTACGAGTTGATCTCATTAAATGTTGTTATGGACGAAATATTAAGATCCTTTACTTAAAATGAACGATCTCAGACACCTTGGTCCACGTATCACTTTTAATTATTTTTTTATGCCCCTGTACGCAAACAGGGACACATCATAGATTACTGCAAACGCGAAACAGCAATAATTAACCTGTCTTCTATTTTGCTTGGGAACTAATGTGATCGGAGCTGCGTCCTCTGGAATCCTCTCAAGCGGTTGACTTCTACGTTCCGATTGGTTGCTGCCCAACCTCGTCATAGCTCATTACCATAAAGTTGCCTTGATTTAAACTCTGCTCGACGCTCTCAAAGGCCAAGTCGCGCCGCGCCGCTCCTCGCTGGTTTACATTGAAAATGAATGACTTCCGGCCACTTTGACGCTCTCGACGCCGGCGGTGTGAATGCACTGTAATACAAGTTTGGTTAATTGTTCTGTGCGTTACGTTTAGGGGGGCACAAAAAGTCATTTGGGGGGGCACTGCCCCCCGATGCCCCCCCTTGACGACGGGCCTGGTCCTCCGTTTGTTTAAGTGCGCATGCGCTGCTCCGTTCGTGCTCTGCGCCTCTGCGGATTGAAGAGCGCGCTCAAAGACGGGAGGAGACCGGTCTGACGCTGGTTTCATGTGAAATTTAAGCGGACTGACTCTGAGGCGATCGGATACCGGTTCCATACCCAACCCTACTTTTAAGAAATATATATTTTGATAAACGAACCCAAAACTGTCTATGTCCTGGCTGGACTGTGATGTGATTTGTGTCACGTGCAGGTGCGATGGATCGCGTAAAGACCAATAGGGTGTCGGAATGGTATATGTTTATACTTCTCATCCAACCACAATCAAATTCACTCCATCCGGATGGCGCGATTTATCTGGATAGGTTTTTTTTTTTTTTTGAATGATGACAAGCCGGAATGAAAACAAGCAGAATGAAATACCAGTAACGAAGCTATTTTTAAAATGTAAGGAGTAGAAAGTACAGATACTTTCCTGAAAATGTAAGGAGTAGAAGTAAAAAGTCGGCTGAAAAATAATCACTCAAGTAAAGTATAGATACCCCAAATTTCTACTTAAGTACAGTAACGAAGTATTTGTACTTCGTTACTTGACACCTCTGCTAATTGGACAGTTTTTATCATACAATGTTGTGAATAGTCTTAAAAAATGTATTATATGCAGTCTCAACATCAATTTCTATGTAAACAATTTCCCAATTTTGTGATAGTAAGTCATTCTTTAAAGCATTCATCATTTCCTCTGTCCACACTCGACTATATTTTAGTTTTTTTCTCTGGTTGATTTCTCTAATAGTTATTATCATAGACTGTGAAAACTGGCAGATGATCAACAATGTTGTTGATTAATAATCCATCCACAGTATTGTTTTCAATATTGTTGGTAAATATGTTATCAATTAAGGTGGCACAATGAGGTGTAATTCTACTGGGTCTGGTAATTTTAGGGTATAAACTCATACTGTACATTGTATTAATAAATTCGTCAGTCCTTTTGTGCTTGGTTGGATTTAGTAGATCAATGTTAAAATCACCACAGATGAAAATAACTTTTTGATTAGTTCTTGAAAAAAATCCTTCAATCAAGTCCTTGAATACTTCCAAGCATGTGCCTGGTGCTCTATATATACAACTAATGATAACATTCTTCTTTTTTTCCTTACAAATTTCAGTTGTTATACATTCTAATAAATTATCTATCACAGTTGTCATACATTCTACCACCTTATAATTCAAGGTTTTATCTACATATACAGCCACTCCTCCTACACTTTTATTCTTTCTGTTTGTACAATTGAGTTCATACCCTTCCAGTTCAAATGTAATACCTTTATCAACATTTATCCAAGTTTCAGATATGGCTATTATTGTGAATGGGTTTTGTAAATTGTTTCAAATATTCCTTAATGTTATTAAAATTAGCATACAGGCTTCTTCTATTGAAATTATCAGGATTAATTATATTTTACTATCCATTTTAATGGACTGGTTAACCCTTGTGCATTGTTAAAATTCACTACCCTTTCATTATGTTCGGGATGAAAACATCCACTACATTAAACTGCTGTAAAAATGTATCATATATATATATATATATATATATATATATATATATATATATATATATATATATATATATATATATATTTTTTTTTTTTTTTTTTTTTTTTTTTTTTTTTTTTTCAGAAATCTATTAATCAATCTCTGCCTTTTTCAAAACTAGTCACAGGCCTATCTAAAGGGTTAATGGTCCCACCTCGTGATCAACCATAAAAATTTTACCTCTTCCCAACAGGGAAAACCACAAACAATCAAGAATGCATGATTATATGGTGTCATGGCTTTGCAATCAAAAAATGTCATTATAATGGAAGTCAAAGGTGCAAAAACAGCCACCAACAACAAATGAATTAAAATCTATCATGCCCAAGACTGTGATAAAAGGTAAAAAAATATATATATATCCAGTCCACAATCACTTTTTATATTGAAAATAAGTCATTTTGTATGTTTTTTTTTTCCAAATCAGTGACAACATTTATGAACTTGGTAATTAAATAGTTTAAATTTTTAAATAGTAAAAATCTTAGATTTATTTTTAAACATTTGGTAGTTTTGATCAGAAATGAGGTTGATTAATAGATTATGCAAAAAAAATTGCAAACAATATTTATCTGATACATTTTTACAGCAGTTTAATTTAGTGGATGTTTTCATCCACGAACATCCCGAAAGGGTAGTGAATTTGCCCACAGTGTACCGTTGAGTTTTTGAAAAATTTCAAATTTCAAAAGCATTTTCCCAAAATATGTATCAAAATAAGATTTGTCACCAAAAATCAATCCATTAGCTCAAACACAGAGAAAGTTTCGACCAAATTAACTCAACTTTACCCCCTAGTGGACGAAAACGTCCCCAACAACGCATAAGGGTTAAATTGTTCTTCTGTATAGTAACAGCAGTAATTGTTGATATTGGAGAAGCAATTATTCTCCGGATCTATAGCATTTTCCAAGTCCAATAAATTATGGTCAGTGTATTGAAATGTTCTCAGTTCCAATTTATCAATATTTTGATTTATATCATTATTGTCAACAAATGTAAATGAATTTGTCATGGAGTAGGCAATTTTTTTCTAGAAACATTTTTTTATAGTGGTTGAAAGTCTCTTCACAATCTGATAGCAATCAATAATTAAATTGGTCTAAATAGGGTTAGGACCATAAAACATCCTTGCAATCACTGTGTTCGGTCCGAATCCTGTGATAGGATGTCATACCTGCCTGTCAGTCTATGTATTGGCATCCTTCCATGCAGCCAATAGTGTGAGTTTGGAGCATGGCTACTGTAGCAAGTAGTGAACGTTACAGAAGTGACTGATAAGATACAAAGAAGACTTGCCAAAATAAACAGAGGTAGTAAACAGAGTAAAACAAGAGTTAACATTGTCAGAGTTGGAGCGAAGGAATTTGATGGCATGGTCGGGATAAAGATGACAACTGACAGAACAAATGAAACAAACGTACTTCAGGACATTAAATACGTTCATGCAATGTTGTAATTCTAAGAAGACCAAAGATGACGTTCTGCTCAGAGTTGTTCCAAGTCCTCAGACTCTGAATCATGTGTTTCTATCTCAACTCTATCAACACAGAACTCATAATTAATAAACTTGTAAGCCTCCGAGTCCTAGGACATGAAACAGCTCCAAGTAGAACGTCACCTGTCGTAATCTCAGAATTACGGTAATTATGACATAGTGTGAATACAGCTACAGTAATATCCTAAAGTAAGAGATTTGTGGCTGTTCATTTGAAACCTGTGTTCTAAAGGCTGCATTTGCAGGAGACCAAAACGGTGCTGTACTATAAATGAACGGCCAAAGCTCAAAGTTTTCTGATTTTAGTTGAAAATGGTGACATGTAAACAACCCCTAAATATTGGCTATTTATATGATCCCATGTGAGTTTAAATGATTTCAAATTAGCACTAAGACAGAAGCATGCAGTAGCCCCTCAGATCAATAGGTACCCACCTTCAAGTTTGATTCGAGTGATAACTTCCTGTTTCTGGTCTTCATTTTGACATATGCATTTCAATTCTGTCCCATTGTCCTCTTCCATAAGCTCAAAGATAACCAGCTGCACCTCCAGATGCTTGCCTGAGAGACTTAAAACACATCAACTCTGTGTGAGGTTAAATTCTACATAGTGCAGAGTATTGGATGAAAGTATTCTCCATTATTGTAAGGACTCTGGTCTCCCAGTTTTTATCCTGTTCTTGAATTTTGTTTAGCCTGATTCACTTGTTTCTTTTTTGCCTGCTCTCTTCTACTGAACTCTTGTCTGGTTATGCCTTGACTTTTTGTCTTTGTTTTTGTTTTTTTCAAACTGTATGTGCTAGAGCTCTCTGTCCAATCCGTGTTGCCCTGTCTGTGCTTGGAGCCCCTGCTCTCTTGCCTCAGTCAAGTTCAGACTGTTCTCTTTTTGTCAACTTTCTGGGCCTGACCTTGCCCTTGGCAGTACTCTTTGGCCTATCTGCACTTTTCACACTGCTTTCCCAGCTCTGAACTTTTCCTGGCCCCTGACCTTCACTCCATCTCTACCAGTTCCTCCTCTGCCCCAGTACTCTGTGGACTATTTTGTGTTGCAGAGCACTAAAAGTAATTTGAAAGTGTGTTAAATGGCAATAATTATATAAGACAGTATGACTGATGGATTGGCCATCTGTACATGGCATTTCCAGCGGCCTTAACAGCGTTCCTTTGACACTGCAAAAAACGCGATTTGGGTAACGGATGGGACTCAAGACCAGACTCGAAGTATAAATGTTCCATGAACATAACGATATGGTCAAGTCTCATCTTAGTCATAAAGCATTTAGACTAAGCCTTGACTTGACCTGCTATTGTGTTTCTGGACTGGTGAACATTGTGTTTGCTGCAGAGGTCTACACTGAATCATTCAGACCCCTGGTCTCTGTCTTGACCCAGACTCAACCTAGCCTGGTCTCTGACTCAAATGACCATCCATCCATGCTCCAAATCATGTGTCCTGTGTACTGTAGGGTCATTGGGATGCTGGAGCCTATCCCAGCATCTAGGGTCATAGGAAGAGATGGGCAGATGGACTGACACTGACAGTCATAATTTCACTCAAACCTAATGACTAGTTTTCAGTTCACCTAACCTGCATGTCTTTGTGGGGATATACTGTTCTTCATCTTCTCTACAGACCACTGTGTAGATGCTCCAACATAAAAGTATGAATTATTCTTTAGTTTTATCTAGTTTATATTGAGCTGGTGCAACAAGCCCTGCCTGCCCATGGACTCTCTTCTGCCTCACCATCACTGTATTCTCATCAAAGTGTCTAGACCATTCGCTCATGTGCTCTGGACTGTCGGTTGTCGCCCTTGACCTTTTTTCACACACAGTTTTCAATTGGATCAATGCAGACATCAAGGTTACCTCTTATCTGTCTGAAAAGCCCGTCCACCCAGGTAAGAGTTTTCAACTGGCTGGTTATTAACCATCCATGTCACAATTGTGGACTGAGCTTGCTGGTTTCCAACAGACACCATGCATTGGATCACCAAACGAGCACCTGCAAGTTAACAGCACTATTAAAGGTTGGTGATTAATCACTACATAACAGTAAGAAAACAAACATTGACCTTATTCACTCACTGTGGGAAGGTTCTAACAGAGAATGAATAATTCAGCACTGAAAATCATATACCATTTTTAAATGACCAGTTCAGTCCTCATGGGTGAAAGAGAAAGCCCTTTGTGGAGAGTACCTGAATTCAATCGAATGTGAGCTATCAAAATGTATGTTTGCCTCGTGACTATTTATTATTAATTTTAGGGAAATTAAAGCTCATGCTCAAGTCCTCCATCATGCTGGACAAACCAAATCTGATTACCGGACTTATACTCAAGGATTATAATAACATGTTATTTCAGTGTCTTCTATATAGCCTATTTTTTCACTGTCCATTATTGTGCTGTAAACCTGAAAGTTGTGTCCAATCCAAGCGAAACTGGCTAAGCTCCATTTCAAAATTAAAAGCAGTATTACAGACTACTGTCATGCTATAATATGGAGAGTGGCATGCAATGTGTGACCTGCATATAAATATATTATCAAAAAAATCAAACAATAAACCCCTGTAAATCAATAAAGTTAGCGGTGTAGACTCACCAAAATGACTTTCAATGAAAGATCCATTAGCAGGAAAGACAATGTAAGGGAATGGATGACTTGATGCTATAAGAAAACATTGTTAAATTACCAGGGAGTAGAATTAAAATAGTTATTTTAATCCGTTTTAGATCAATTTGTTGGTTAAATACTGCTAAATATCTCTTATACTTGCATGTGAAAGCACTGAGACTGTTAGAGGTGACCGCTTCTGATACTGGGACTGAAAAAGAAGATATGTCAGGTTGGGTCATCATTTGCTCAACTATCTGACAGGTTTAGGAAGAAAGAGAAGCAGTGGCAGAACCATCACAACGTAGGGAATCAATTTACTTGTCACTTGAACTCTCCAGGTCCTGCTCACGTTATACTGGGTATTGTTGAAAATCACACTTAGCCTACAAGTGTAGAAGCCCTCATCTTTCACAGAGATGTTTTTGATGGACAGAATTATGTCTCTCTTGACTGTATACTGTCCTTTGCTGATAGGGAGAGCTGTGCTCTGAAAATCCTGTAAATGATTACATTTTAGAAACATTTTTGTTCTCTCAATTCAAATATTTATTTACATGTTTTCCACAATGTTCAGTGACCTACCTTGTACCACTTTGGACTTTCTGATCTTTTGAAATATTTTAAATGTGGACAGACGATCTCTGTATCTTCTCCTGCGCGTGCGGTGTAGGGCATCACAGTAATGTTGGCCTCTTCTTCCTCGTAGATCATTACTGTAATACTTCCAGTGAGGCAGAACGTGTTGCTCCTGAGGGTGAAATGCATTAACTTCATTTAGACCAGCATTCTAAGAACTTCATTAGTACTTAGACATATTTTAGTTGCCACCTTTATTGGACTTGGATTAAAAAAAAAACATTTAAAATAATAATAATAATAATTTTGTTTGCAAGCCTGTGCAGCACAACTGCCTTCTCCAGGGTACAACATAACACAGATCTCTGATTCATATACATGTGAGAAAGTAGAGCAGATGTGTGGGTGGTATATTTTTGAATTTCTAATTTACTGTTTATTAAAATAATAAGGCCTAGAATATGACAAAAAACACAGATATCAGCACCCAGATGACGGAATAAATTACTGCGTATATACAACATTCGCGTTGAACAAGAGTGAATGATTTGTCCAGGGTTTTTTTTTCTCTCATGTTTTTGTAATGTCTGGGAAGCCAGAATGCGCATGCATCAACAGAAACATTTATTAGCTGAACCCTGTTTTTTCACGTGCCATGTATAGCAAGCCATATTACAGATGATATGACAGACAGGGGCACTGCACAAGATCCCGGGCCCTATGCATAGGCAGTCCTGGTTTTCAGTCTAAAACAGTTCAAGTATAAATGTCTCGTCTGTTTTGGGAGGTGCGCGCGCAGTCAGCGGAGGCTCGCGCTGCGGTGCTAGGCGAAATTATAAAGAAAGCGGTTGTTTTACAGATATTATATGTAAACTATAGGCTATTTGATTGGACAGATATACCCCTCTCCCTCCCCTAGACACAATTTACTACACACAATAGGCTCACTCATGGTGCATTTTAAATGAATAAATAATAATGAAAAAAAAATATATATATATATAACTACTATGTACTAACATTTAAATTAATCAATTGATACATTGCACTTATTGTGTACATACATGTTTTTACATTGGACTTATATTTTTTTAAATACTGCATGTAATTACATCTATATTTAATTTGTCTAATTACATTTATAATTAGACAGTTGACCCATCCCTTAAACCTATACCCATACCACCTAACCTGTCCCTAACCTTATCCGTATCCCACCTCAATAGCAGCTCAAGAGTTTTGTAATACAGTATGAACACAATAAGTACATTGTACTTCTTTTTGATGCTGCCGGCCCCATGTTGTGGAGATGCAACTAGTAATCAGTGGTTAAGTTTTATTTACAACACTGTTCCAGAACAGTTCAAGCCAAATATTCAGATGTGTGCAGCACATTTTATGGAGGATGAGGACTGTTCCCTGATCCTGTAAGTGAAGACTGCAATGGCGTCACAGTCTGTAAGTACAGTACGTTACACATGTAAAGGATTTATCACTGATGATTCACACTTGAGTTTCGAGCAGTGTAGAGCAGCGGTTCTCAATTCCAGTCCTCAAGACCCCCTTCTCTGCACAGTTTGCATGTTTCTCTTATCGCTTCAGATTGTTCTATTCGAATGTCCTGTAAGTGCTCTGCGAAGTGGACATCAGAGGAATGCCATGATTCCAGTTCGAAGTGAACATTCAAAGTGCACTGAAGTGTGCGAGAGGTGAATTTAAATTTATGTGAGGTATATGATGTCACACTTGTCTGTGTGTGAAGACATTGTACATACAGCACAAATGCGTGAATGAATGTTCTGAAGTGAAGTAACTTAAACAGGTTTCCCTGCTCAGGGAGTAGGGAGCAATCAACACTATGTAGGGACCATGTCAATGGGAACACAGTAACTGCACGGAGCTCACTTTTAACAAACTGATTATCTGAAGGACTGGGATCGAGAAACCACTGGTATAGAGTAGAGCTTGTTGTTTCTCCAATCACAAATGCAGATATGGTTTTATGTTCACACAGCGCGATGCAACGCAATGCATAAAAAGACAGTATAAGTCATTATAATAACTAATTAAGTTCCCACTGGATGCAACTAATGGCTTGTTTGTAATGGGTTTTATTGGTTTTGTCTTAACATTTCTGTCACACACTTGAGGTATTCAGCCAATCACAACGCACTGGATAGCTGGCCAATCAGAGCACAGAGCAGGTCTTAGGATGCTGACAGGAGCGAGTGCCCCTGTGTCAACAAGCTTGGACCCCCTAAATTTGGAATTGTATCACACCAAACAATTTTGGGTGTAATGTGCAGTTTGTCTTGTAGATGGCAGTAATGGAATAAAGTAATTCATTGTGCCATAATATTTATGTCAAAAGTAAATTATTGAAAAGCCAGAACACATACAAAGACTGTGTGCTTCAGAGAGAAAGATCTTCACATATTCATCAAAGCTATATCAAAAAAAGATGCAGATGACGAAAACATTTAATTTCAGTCATGTTCACATAGTGAGAAATGCTATTAAGCTATCCAAGTGTCCCCTCTTGCTTATATTAGACGTTATAAAACTACATATCAAACAATCATAACTTTGTAAAGTTAGCAAAAAGTCACCAGCTACCAGACAACATATGTAATAAGTTAAAGAAATAGTAATTTATATTGTCTGGTTTTGCCCTACATCATTTGCGTGACTTTTTATTAGGTGAAATGAAGCAGTGCAAAGCAGGCCTGCATAACACTGGTTGGGCAAAGGGTAGCATGTGAAAACTGCATATTAAATTGCCAACAGAAAATACAACACAAAGAATCAATACACAATTCTACTAAAGCATTGTATAAATTAATTTTAATTTCAACATTTACTAATACATTATTAAAGTAAAAAGTTTTATCTGTTAACCATACCAGCGCTAATAGAAATTAAGATGAATTAATACTGTACAAAGTGTATTTCTCATTGTCAATGTTAGTCAAGGCATTGCCAAACGTTAACTAAAGTGTACTGTATGTAAAGCATTACTTAGAGGATGGGGCTTTGCGGATGATCTCATAATCAAGCGTCTCAGTTTGTGTTCAGAGTCGAGTAGTGTGATGCCTCGCCAGCAGAGGGAGCCCTCGCCCTGGTTCTGACTCCCTCTGCTGTTTCTGGGATCACTTCCTGTTTGGCAGCATTGTAAGCATGGTGAGACCAAACAGGCCTTGTGAAGTATTGCCAGTATCACTGCCTTACAGAGCGTTCCAATTGTCTTGTTCTGACTGCTGTGTGTATGATTTATCACCTGTTTCTCTGGATTTCCCTCTTACTTGTTTGCTTGTTGGACTGATTATTGTGATTGTGACTTCTTGGCCTGTGATGATGGCTCTGATTTCTGCCCTATATTTTGAATTGTTGAACTGTTTGCTCGTCTGCAAAGAGATTCTGACACAGCCTCAGCCTCACCATCAGTACAAGTAGATATCAAGGACCATAGAAAAAAGCGCAGCTGCAAATATGCTTTTACTATACTTTGTTGAGGAGAAAAATGGAAGCTTTAGCCTAAGTTCTGCCAGGAAGACTCAATCACTTCGTCACTAATTACCTTCATCATTATCCAATCACGTCTTTATACTCCTGTATAAAAGATCGTACTTACACATGTTTGAGTTCGCAGATGCCTACGCGACAACATAGACAATTTCTTTCCACAAAGAACGCATCTATTTAGCAGATCAAACACTGTACCTATGGTAATATGCTTTAAACACATTTGTCTCAGAAGTTTCTAATCTATAAATCGATCACACGCTAGGTGGTCCGAATTCAGAGCTAAGACTTACATTTTATTTGGGAAATCCAATATATACTTTCTAAATTCTGAATGAGGTTTGTTTCACTATTTTCAAATCCAACTTTCAATGTTGTTAACATGATCATGGGTGGGACTAACAGAAAACAGACCAATCATCATTATTTACAAGCGTATGGTATGCATTTCGGAAAAGGGAAAAATAATAAACTGCCTGTAATTGACCATGAAAACTCACGTTAAATATATTTTAAAGCAGATATATGAAGTTATAGTGAAACTATACATTTATAATTATTATCTTTTGATAACATACATCTGGAAAATTATCAGCTTCTCACTGGTGCAAAGACAATATCTGGTAATGAAACATTTATTTGAAATTGTTTTAGCTCACTTCTAGATATTATAGCGATAGATGACAAGGTATATAAAAATCCTAAATGAATAATGCTGAATGAATAATCCTGAATGAATAATACTGAATGAATAATACTGAATGAATAATACTGAAAGTAGGCTAAGATTAATTTTTAATTTCTGCCCCCTAAAAGCACAAGTGGCCCTTGTCACATTGATAATCTGCTTTCATAACATCAAAACATTCATAAGATAGATAACTCATATAAATATAAATGCTTTAAGTGCAAGAGTGGTGTCAACTACTGTAAATACTAGCTTCATATTTCACTCCCAAAGCAAAAGGTAGAAAAAATGTAATTTTGACCTTCATTTAACTATTTTTCTGCCTTTGATTTAAGAGTAAAATATTATTTGTATTTAGTCTACTGTAATATATTAAAAGAATGCATGTTATTTCAGTGAAGGTATGTTTGTGTATGTGTGAACTCTGACCTGAAGATGTAGGTGTATGTCCCCGAGTGTGAGGGGTGAGACGGGAGCAGCAGGATCCTGCGCTCGCTCAGCATCACTCCTTCAATCCTCTCACTCCTCAGGCTGCGGTGATGGACATGGAAGCTTGAGCTGTTGTCCACTCGCAGTCTCCTGTAATTAATCGCATCTTCAAGAAAAGGGAATCTGATGATAACTGCTTCACCTTGAACTCGATAATCCGGGATCTCTGGACCCACAAGCACACAACTGTCTGAAACAACCACACAAGAGCTTGTGAATCAGCAAACAGTAATACTGTCTCAACATCACAGTTTACTGACTCAGGACATTCAGATGCTTTCCTCTCAATAACAACACAGCAGTTAAGAAAGAATCTGATCATTCAGCTCTCCAGTCAAGTCACATCACATCTATTAATATAGACATTCATTTAAATAAGACTTTATACAATAGCTTTACAGTGTATTCATGAAAAAGCACTTTTGGTCTCTTCTGATTATGATTATAACTTCAATTTCTGCTATAAAGCAGCTCTGCTGGGTGTTCATGTTATTACTCGCAGACTGACATGAAAAGGTCAATGGTAAGTTCGCTGTGGCCAGCCTTTTTGAGCTCCCAAAACCAACTTCCTTTTGACCTGACTTTGACTGAAAAGACATCACACCCCTGATCTTTCTTCAGTTTCGATACTTTTAGCAATGGGAGTGGAATACATGATTGATCTCCTGTGCTGTAGAAGTTCATCCATTCTCCAAGCCGCTTGTCTCAGAGATGAACAGATGGACAGGACACGTCACACTCCATCTGCTCTGGGCTGTTAGGCCACTGTTCAATGACACAACTCATGTTTGCCAGGGGAAATGGTCCTGTGTAGTAGTGTGTGTCGGGCTGAGGGATGTTCAGTTCTGTTTCAAGAGTCAGGCCTCCAGGAAGCTGCTCTGTCTCCTTCTCTGGATGAAATCCTCCCTTCTTCATCTCTCAAGTCAAGTGTTTTGGAATGATTTAATATTATATTTATATGGGTATATAAATCTACACTTAACACTTCACTTCACTATAATTTTGTGAAACAATACATCAGGGACCAATTGAATTATTGATGATTTTACAATTTTACATTCTGTAAAAACTAGATTTAAAAATGATTTCTTTGATCAGATGTTAATTTTAGAAGATATCATAGTGCATCTAAATTGAATAATGCTGAAAAAGACTGCGGATTCTTTGTCATCATTGATTTGCTGATATTTGGATTGTATCTATGATTTATGATCAGGACAGCATTTGTCTTCACACAGAACAAGCAGCTTCTGATGTTAGAAATGGCCAAACTGTGCTTTTTAATGACAAGCTGAAATAAGCTAGTTCTGTTTCTTCATGCAACATACAAAAAAACAAGCAAAGTGTTGTGCTATGACTAAGAAATATTAAGGTAAATCAGACATTGCAGGTCTGAGAGAGAGGTTGCATGGAAAGTGTACTTCATATATGGATATGGAATATTATTCTGAAGTGTTGCATAACCTCATCCTTACCCTTCAGAGGCAGTGCAGAGGTCAGGAATAATCTCAGGGAAAACATGACAATCCATGTGCTGAAATCAAAGAGACACTAGCAGGAAAGAGCAGACAACATCAGCATCAGCACACGTCTATCTACATCTCTGCTCTCAGTAACAAAAATGTATAAATTATCCATCCACTTGTATCCATTATGTATAGCAGAATAAAAACATTGTATATAGAATTTCAATGCACTGGCTCTCACCTGCCTATTGATGATCATGATGATGATGATGATGATGATGACTACCTCTGTCAGCAATCTCTTCACAGATTCAGAGAGCACGGGATATATGACCAGCGTTCAGCTGTTCTCTGTGTTTCTCTGTCTCTTATGGACAGGTCCCATTCACACAATGCTTACGCATCAATACGTGGAAATTCCACATTACCAAATCAGAGCAGTGGTGCAGCTCACCTCTGAACCGCACATGCAGAGGAACACACAGCGCTTCATGGAAACAGACTGGAGAAAATCTACAACAGCAGAGACATGTTATGTTAGGACACATGATGAACTGTGTGCAACTGGCTGTTAAACTGATTAAATATTGGGTACTTGACCATATAGTTCTCTGTGGTGGTTTTAGCACAGAGTGTAGCTGTTCTTCATGTGTTTGTGTGCTTTGTGTGATCCTTCTGACGCAATCATGATGTTCTAAAACAAATGCCTGCGTTTGTACATTTTGGAAAAAAAGAGGAAACTGATGACACATTGGTAGTTCCCCTACAAACCTCTATGATATATATATATATATATACACACACATTTTGACATTTGTAACTTCAAGTTTCCTTATATAAGTCAAAATCAAACATACATTATAAAAATCTCTATCTATCTATCTATCTATCTATCTATCTATCTATCTATCTATCTATCTATCTATCTATCTATCTATCTATCTATCTATCTATCTATCTATCGTGGTAGTTCCAATTCTGTAACATAGTTTGGTTCAAATTTATCAATGGTAGTGTAAAAACACCATTTTACCTTGTCAAAAACAAGCCGTTTTGTAGCTTGTTCCTTTAAATGTTAATTTGGTCTGTTGACTCCGCCCCTCTCTGAGGGACTGTTTCCTTTAGCCACATGTGAAACTTGCTAATTAGCACATTATTATGAAAGGCAATTTGCAAAGACCTTATACTCACTTCACTAATGATCACTAATGATTTGCGTGAACATAAACATATTTATGTAGATCACATTCCCTTCAGAAACAAATATAATCCTCTGTGCCTTCAGCGGCTCCGATGTCGGGAGTAAATGACTGCTATGTTCATTATTACATCCAACAACAGAACACCTCAATCACTTAGTAGTCATTCTTGTCTACATCTGCTGCAGTGGTGAAACAATGGAGGACTGATGAGTCACACAGGGGGCGGAGCTAAGGTAAGACACCAGCCCAGTCTGTGCTGAAATGCCACTGTCAATCCAACTATCATGGGAGGGGCCTGTGTTTGTGATGTCACACTGGCATCTGAGATCAGCTTGATTTGAGAAAGGGGCAGAGCAGATAAAAAAAAAAAAAACACTGGGTGGATTTTTATCATTATATAGAGCGTGTACACACACTGCCAACACACATTTCCGTTCAAACAACTGGTAAAAGTGCATGTAGCATCCAATGACCCCTTTAAGTAGTAGCTACAAAAATCAGTCATGCTCAGTCACTTTTAACAGCAGCACTGCCGATTAAAGATTATTCATAAACACACATGGCATTAGTCACTGGTACTTATTTTCTGATGTTGTAACCTCACATGTATTATATTTTTGGCCACTCAAGCCAGTTTTTCTCACTCTCTTATTAAGACAGAGATAAGATTGCATGTGCTGGGATTTCTTCCAAATGACAGGTCACTGTCTTCTTGCCTCATCTCTGTGGTTAGTTTCAACCACTAAATGCTCATGTTGTCATATTAGTCAGAGTTCATTGTCACTGTGCAGGACATTGTTTGCTCCTTAATTCTGCAACTCTGTCACTGTTAGATTATATCATGCTTTCTGCCAGAAGTTTCTGTGAGTCTGCCTCCTCACTCCTTTGCTTGTGTCTCGCTCCCTCCTCCCTTCTGTGTTCCCTCTCTCCTCTGGATATCTTTGCTCTTTTATAAGCACATGGCACAGATAGTTTTGTCTCCTCATAAGGTCAGATGTTGAAATAGTGGAGGGGGTCTGAAGTTGTTGAGTTTAGACTGACCGAACTGTGTAGTTCATTTTAGAAAAGGTATCCCTGGCCAAGTGTATGCTTAACATGTCCAGAACTTCCATTTTCTAACACGTATATTTCTTGGATTGAGACTTAGAATAGGACTGAGGACTGAGAATAGTCAGACGGCATCGAAAGATAAAGAGCTAAGATATTCTTAACAGTCACTCTTTGACATTTAATGAACTGAAAAACTACATGAGAGTCTTTATATTATTCACGGCTCCTAGACAACTACTCCTAATAGTTCACAAATAAACCTGTGTGTGTGTGATCTACACACAAATCATCTCCTGAAAGAGTGCTGAATGTCTGGCTCAAACACAAGCGATCCTATGTGAAATAACACCATCATCAAACATGGAACAATGTTTTATTGGTGATTACACCATAATTTTTTCCTAATGAGCTACTGTCCTCGATGACAGGCTGCCCAATTTGAAATGAAATGCCGCGTTTTCACCGCAGGAACTTTACCCAGGAACTAGGGACTTTGGCCTGGTACTCGGTGTGTTTCCACCACAGGAACCAGGAACTAAATAAAAACTCTTGATGTCTCTTTAGTGGTTAAACAAAATATAATTAGTTTTGGGTGAATCTAACAGTATATCTTTGGTCTGTATTCAATTTATCTATATGTTAAAATGAAAATAAAAAAGGCAAATTTATATAATATTTCATTTCATTGTAATAGCTGTATATATACACATATCCCTGAACTAAGTACATTTCTGCAGCTGTTATTATGTTTAAATGAAAACTAAAGGAGGCAGTGGTATTTGATATACTATTTCGTTTTATTGTAAATATACAGAGAGGAAAATTGCAGTAGCCAAGGCGAGCTGACTGAAGTTATCAAGTACGCTGCTGTTTGCAGAATTACCGGACTTGAGTCGTCGCGGACATCACACTCCCGAGTCAAATGCACAAAGTACGCACTACCGGAGGAGGCACGTCCAAAATCAGCGTACTTTGCATTGAGAAACGCGCACAAACCTACCTCACCAGTCATTTGCCTCAGCTTCCCGTTACTTTACACCACGGTGGAAATGCAGAAAGCAACAGGTCTGGGGGGAAAAAAGTTCCTGGTAAGAAAAGTTCCTGGTACAAATTTTCCGGGTAATTTCGGTGGAAAAGCGGCATAACTGGAGGAAGCGAAGAAGAGCTCGGTTTGGTGTTTGCATGGCTCTCCATGCAGAACCGAATTCAGTCGAGTTTTCCAGGTCTTCTGTTTGAATGTTTTAAACTGTTTTGAATGTTTACATTGGCAAGGCTTAAAACACATGCAATTGAAATGCTTTCATGATGATGCACAGGCTGTGTTTTTACACTGGCCTCAGGACTCCTCCCCTCCTTCCACGCTGCTATAATAGAACCAGGAAGTATGACCATATTAGCCCGGTCCTGTCCACACTGCACTGGCTCCCTATCAAACATCGTATAGATTTTAAAATATTGCTTATTACTTATAAAGCCCTGAATGGTTTAGCACCTCAGTATTTGAATGAGCTCCTTTTACATTATACTCCTCTACGTCCGCTACGTTCTCAAAACTCAGGCAATTTGATAATACCTAGAATATCAAAATCAACTGCGGGCGGCAGATCCTTTTCCTATTTGGCGCCTAAACTCTGGAATAACCTACCTAACATTGTTCGGGAGGCAGACACACTCTTGCAGTTTAAATCTAGATTAAAGACCCATCTCTTTAACCTAGCTTACACATAACATACTGTCACGGGCTGAAGAATCACACGACAGGGTTTAGTGCAAAGTGAAGCCATTATAAATCTCCCCTTTCACTCACACGACCACGTCCCACCAGTCCTCGTTAAGACTCTCTTTAACAGACAACTGGTTTTGGGTGCGGGAAGGGGCACTTCTACACCCTTTTTTTTTTCTAAAGTAACGTTAAGCAGCACAACAGTTCATGTGCTGGTCATCGTCTAATTAGGACCCGAAGTAGATTAATATAAAGTGTGCTTTTTAAAACAGCATGCGGCAGTGGCAACAATGGGGAACTGTATATTCATGCAGTGTCGAATGTGAAAAGAATAAATCCGATCAGAAGCTTGTGACATGCTCATGCTCAACACTAAATTCGGATTCGTCAATCAGAATGAATTAATTCAGATAGAAGCAAAAAGTGTCCATGTAAATGCACCTAGCGGCTATATTTACATGCAACCAAATAATGCATCTGTAATCAGATTGACAGCTCAATCGGACTGAAAAGCCTTAATGTAAACACATTAATCGATCCGATTGAGCTCGATCGGATTGAAGGGGGTGGTTTATTACTCTTCTAATACGATTAAGAGTGCATGTAAACAATCGATCGGATTTAACCACAAAACTGAAAGAACTGCACATGTGTAATGACGCAGAAATAACGTAATGAGATATGAAGCTCGGAAAGAGCTGCTCTTCCTTTTGAATAAAGTGTTGTATAAATGCGTGTCCTGTCATTACAAAACTCTCCTTTCACTCGGGAACTGTGAAGTGAAGTGACATTCAGCCAAGTATGGTGACCCATACTCAGAATTTGTGCTCTGCATTTAACCCATCCGAAATGCACACACACAGAGCAGTGAACACACACACACACACACACACACACACACACACACACACACACACACACCCGGAGCAGTGGGCAGCCATTTATGCTGCGGCGCCCGGGGAGCAGTTGGGGGTTCGATGCCTTGCTCAAGGGCACCTAAGTCGTGGTATTGAAGGTGGAGAGAGAGCTGTTCATGCACTCCCCCCACCCACAATTCCGTCCGGCCCGAGACTAGAACTCACAACCCTTCGATTGGGAGTCCTACCCTCTAACCATTAGGCCACGACTAGTGGCCTAATGGTTCAATGGTACTCATCTGCGGGCAACCCAGTGTGGGCGAGGGGCGGGGTGTTTTTTATTTTTGCGTGATAAATGAGCAGTGAGCACAGGTTTATATGAAGGCTATATTTATACATAAATGGGTTGTCTGCACATGTCAAAAATCTATTCAGATTTGAAGCTTGTGACATATGTCATATATGTCAATAAAGGGATCTGGTTATTAAGCGTTCATCAGATTCTTCAATCGGAATAAATTCAGTATGATTGAACCAAAATGTGTGCATGTAAACATAGCTTTGATATTATGATTTGAAACTTCTATTATCGTGGACGGTATGATGGCACAAGTGATGAGAACCTGAAATGTCTCTAGAAACAAGAGTTCCCGCTGTACTGCTTTCACCTTGTGGTCACGAATTCCTTTTGGTGCTGCATGACTTTGGATAAGTTTCCAGTAAAAGTAAAAATGAGCAATTATGAGGAAAATTATCCATGTTCTTTCTCCAAGAAATTTCTAGATCTATTACATGTGAAGAGTTTCAAAGGTAATGTAATCTAAAGTAGTATGTGGTGTGTCCAGACAGCAGCAGTGGAGCACATCATGGACTGAGACAGATCTGTTCCTGCTATTAGATGTGGTTAGGACTACTAAACAGAACAACAGCAGGTGTTTGTTTCTCTAGAAACCTTCCCAAACACAGAAGAAACTTCATTTACACCAGCCCTCTACAAACAGCACAAATAACACAGGCATCCCTCCTTAAAGTAAACCCAATTTATTTCCAAAGAAAAACATCAGGAACATACAGGACTTCCTGTCATATAGAGTGAGGACGTACGGTACAGTGCCACGACTGAAAACACAACCAGCTCCAGAGAGTCACAACACCAGCTGGATTATTAATCAATCAACGACAATGATGGCTGAAATAAAACATAAACAAATCTTCAAATGAAACACAACAATGAACATAAGATTGACAAAACTTTGCTTGTTTAAACCGTTCTTCTTTGTCCCAGCTGACTCATTGTATCAGGGCAACACCTGAAACTGTGTTTAACTGTATGACGGACCCAGAATTCACTTCACAGATAAAACTTAAAGAAGCCACCAAAGCAGTTTTCATTTCGTGGCTGTTTCTAAACACGTACGCTTCACTTTTAGTGAAGTTTTGCCATTGGCACAAATCACATTCTTCTTATGACAAATCTTACTGAAAGTTCAACAGCTTAGTTAAAATCGTATGATCTAATACTATTTAACACAAGTAACATAAATATAGAACTTATAGAAGATATAAATCTGGAGTGTGTGAGGAGAGATGAACTAAACAGAGAAAATAACTCCAGTTACCACAACAGATTCACTCCAATCAGCAGAAGAGAGAGAGTGTGTGTGTGTGTGTGGAAACTTTAAAAGCAGGAAGAGAAGAGAAGACAGTACAGAAGCAGCGCTGTGCGTGAGCGCTCATCTCTTTCCTTTGGTTCAGCCGCTTCATCTCTCAGTCCTGCCTTTCATGAATACACACAGTTCAGTTTCAGATCATAGTAATCAGAGTCCATGACAGTCTCACATCCGGCTGAAGTTGGTGTTTCCCTAACAGAGATACTCCTCTGTTTGTGATGCTCTGCATTCACACATCTCTAAAACCATTCAAACTCTTCCCAAACGAATTGAATGTCAGGTCTGTAACGGTGCTCTCTGCTCTGGATGTTGAGTGGACAGTTCAGTTTCAGTTTTCTGGCTCCAATGCATGAAATGCCAGAACAAGCTTTCACTCATGGTTTCTTAAAAAAGGACAGGACAGGTCAAAAGCCTGATTAAAACTCATCGGACACATGACAGAAGGAAAAAGAGGGTTAGAGACAATAAAAAATGAAAGAGAATAGATGCCATGAGAGCAGACCAGAGGAGGAGGAGAGGCAACAGAGAGCCTAAACAAACTTATTCATCCAAACCCATGTGTTTGACGCAGCGGTCCGCTTCCGGCTGACGTCACATGACCATTACCTGAGAGCACACTGGGAACACTGTCAGGAAACATTTCAAGCTCCACATTACTGGAACTACTCTGTTTAGTAAAAACAAAGAACAACCTAGAAATAAATACAAGCCATAAATAAAAATACATGACGAAACAAAGCCATTTTGTGTTTCACCACTGTCAGAACACTATATGTGGCACAACAGCAGGATGTCAGCGTTCCTCTCAGCGGAGTCAGATTGTATTAAACTCTAGAGAAAGACATTTACACAGACGAGCAATAATACAGGAGATACTCGAGTCATTCCTCAGGCAGCAGGTTCAGTTATGTGTGTTTGCCGGTTTGTCAGTCCTGCAGCGGGCTCGGACCGTTCGTGTGGCCTGGCCTCGGCTGATCGTGTCGAGAAACTCCATCGATGGCTCAGACTCCTGCTTTACCAGCTGAGCAGAGAGGTACGGCCCAGCGTCATGAAGTACACCTGACTCGCGCCTCCAGAACGCACAGATGCAAAGAAAACCTGTGGGAAACACATGAAGACAGAAGTGTTAAAACCACAGCTACCTGCTCACAGATCACTCATGCTCTGTTACGCTCAGGACATACATCACTCCAACATCAAAACACTGACGCGATCATATATTCCAGGAAGAAAATAGTTGCTTTAGGACCTTTACAATTTTTTATGCAATTACGTTGAAACAATTAATTGCATATACAATCAAAGTTTGTGTTTACATAATATAGTTGACTGTGTGTGTTTATATGTAAATATAAATTTACACAGTCAACTATATTATGTAAATACGTAAATAAGTATAAATTTTGTAAACACACACAGACACACACATATACAGTATTGTTCAAAATAATAGCAGTACAATGTGACTAACCAGAATAATCAAGGTTTTTAGTATATTTTTTATTGCTACGTGGCAAACAAGTTACCAGTAGGTTCAGTAGATTGTCAGAAAACAAACAAGACCCAGCATTCATGATATGCACGCTCTTAAGGCTGTGCAATTGGGCAATTAGTTGAAAGGGGTGTGTTCAAAAAAATAGCAGTGTCTACCTTTGACTGTACAAACTCAAAACTATTTTGTACAAACATTTTTTTTTTTCTGGGATTTAGCAATCCTGTGAATCACTAAACTAATATTTAGTTGTATGACCACAGTTTTTTAAAACTGCTTGACATCTGTGTGGCATGGAGTCAACCAACTTGTGGCACCTCTCAGCTGTTATTCCACTCCATGATTCTTTAACAACATTCCACAATTCATTCACATTTCTTGGTTTTGCTTCAGAAACAGCATTTTTGATATCACCCCACAAGTTCTCAATTGGATTAAGGTCTGGAGATTGGGCTGGCCACTCCATAACATTAATTTTGTTGGTTTGGAACCAAGACTTTGCCCGTTTACTAGTGTGTTTTGGGTCATTGTCTTGTTGAAACAACCATTTCAAGGGCATGTCCTCTTCAGCATAGGGCAACATGACCTCTTCAAGTATTTTAACATATGCAAACTGATCCATGATCCCTGGTATGCGATAAATAGGCCCAACACCATAGTAGGAGAAACATGCCCATATCATGATGCTTGCACCTCCATGCTTCACTGTCTTCACTGTGTACTGTGGCTTGAATTCAGAGTTTGGGGGTCGTCTCACAAACTGCCTGTGGCCCTTGGTCCCAAAAAGAACAATTTTACTCTCATCAGTCCACAAAATGTTCCTCCATTTCTCTTTAGGCCAATTGATGTGTTCTTTGGCAAATTGTAACCTCTTCTGCACATGCCTTTTTTTTAACAGAGGGACTTTGCGGGGGATTCTTGAAAATAGATTAGCTTCACACAGACGTCTTCTAACTGTCACAGTACTTACAGGTAACTCCAGACTGTCTTTGATCATCCTGGAGGTGATCATTGGCTGAGCCTTTGCCATTCTGGTTATTCTTCTATCCATTTTGATGGTTGTCTTCCGTTTTCTTCCACGTCTCTCTGGTTTTGCTCTCCATTTTAAGGCATTGGAGATCATTTTAGCTGAACAGCCTATCATTTTTTGCACCTCTTTATAGGTTTTCCCCTCTCTAATCAACTTTTTAATCAAAGTACGCTGTTCTTCTGAACAATGTCTTGAACGACCCATTTTCCTCAGCTTTCAAATGCATGTTCAACAAGTGTTGGCTTCATCCTTAAATAGGGGCCACCTGATTCACACCTGTTTCTTCACAAAATTGATGACCTCAGTGATTGAATGCCACACTGCTATTTTTTTGAACACACCCCTTTCAACTAATTCAACTAATTGCCCAATTGCACAGCCTTAAGAGCGTGCATATCATGAATGCTGGGTCTCATTTGTTTTCTGAGAATCTACTGAACCTACTGGTAACTTGTTTGCCACGTAGCAATAAAAAATATACTAAAAACCTTGATTATTCTGGTTAGTCACATTGTACTGCTATTATTTTGAACAATACTGTATATATATATATATATATATATATATATATATATATATATATATATATATATATATATATATACATACACACTGAGGGGGGAAAAAATATTTGATCCCCAGCTGTTTTTGTATGTTTGCCCACTGACTAAGAAATGACTAGTCTATAATTTTAATGGTAGGTTTATTTAAACATTTGGAGACAGAATAACAACGAAAACATCCAGAAAACTGCACTTCATAAAAGTTATAAATTAGTTTTCCTATTAATAAGTATTTGATCTCCGAGCAAAACATGACTTAGTACTTGGTGAAGAAACCCTTGTTGGCAAGCGCAGGGGTCAGAGGTCAGCAGCTTTGCACACATCTCAGGAGGGACGTTCGTCCACTTCTCTTTACAGATCCTCTGTAAAAGGTAATCTAAATCCTTAAGGTTTATTGGTTGTTGATTCTCCCTCCATAGATCTTCTAGAGGATGGAGGTCTGGACACTGGCTCGGCCCCTCCGTGACCTTCATGTGTTTCTTCTTGAGACACTCCTTTGTTGCCTTGGCAGTATGTTTCGATGTATGCTGGAAGATCCATCCATGACCCATCTTCAGTGTTCCGGCTGAGGAAACAAGGTTCTTGTCCAATATTTTACAGTATACGGCCTTGTTCATTTGCCCCTTGATGTGGTTAAGTCTCTCTGTGCCCTTAGCAGAAAGACAGCCCCAAACCATAATGTTTCAGCTCCGTGCTTGACTGTAGGAATGGTGTTCTTAGTCAGCATCTCTCTCCCTCCAAACACAGTAAGTCAAGTTCATGCCAAAGAGCTCAAGTTTGGTCTCATACAGCACTTTCTCCCAATCCTTCTCTGAATCATTAGATGTTCTTTGCAGGATTTCAGTCCATTGAGGTTTAGGGTTGTCACCAATGTTTTTAGGTGACTGTGGTCCCAACTGCCTTAAGATCATTAACAAGCTCCTCTCTTATAGTTCAGGGCGGATCCCTCACCTTTCATATGATCATTTAACATTTAATCTTTTAGCAGACGCTTTTATTCAAAGTGACTTTTAAATGAGAACAATAGAAGCAGTCAGGTCAACAAGAGAACAACAACAGTATACAAGTGCCATGACAAATCTCAGTTAGTCTAGTATAGAACACATAGCCAGGCTTTTTTTTTATTTTTTATGCAAGACAAGAAAAGAAAGAAAAGTGCTAGTATTAGTTGGTTAAGTGCTGGCGAAAAGATGATTCTTTAGATGTTTCTTGAAAATGAGTAAAGACTCAGCTGTAGGAATTGAGATTGGGAGGTCATTCCACCAGCTGGGCACAGTCCAGGAAAAGGTCAGTGAGAGTGATTTTGAACTTCTTTGGGATGGCACCACAAGGCGTCGTTCACTTGCAGAGCGCAAACTTCTTGTAGGAACATAAGATTTAACCGGTGAGTTTAGGTAAGTTGGTGCCGTGCCAGTGGTCGTCTTGTAGGCAAGCATCAGTACCTTGAATCTGATGCGAGCGGCTACTGGTGAGCTGTTTTTGCCTCATTGAAGACAACCCTCGCTGCTGCATTCTGGATCATTTGCAGAGGCTTGACAGTACATGCAGGAAGAGCCAGGAGAGCATTACAATAGTCCAGTCTGGAGAGAACAAGAGCTTGGACAAGAAGTTGGGTTGCTTGCTCTGACAGGAAGGGTCTAATCTTCCTAATGTTGTATAAGGCAAACCTGCAGGACCGGGTCGTTGTAGCAATGTGGTCAGTGAAGCTTAACTGATGATCCATCACAACTCCTAGGTTTCTGGCTGTCCTCAAAGGAGTTATGGTTGATGAACCCAGCTGTATAGAGAAGTTGTGATGAAGCAATGGGTTAGCTGGAATCACCAGGAGTTCAGTCTTTGTAAGGTTAAGCTGAAGGTGATGGTTATTCATCCAGCTAGAAATGTCACTCAGACAGGCTGAAATGCGAGCAGCTACCGTCGGGTTATCAGGCTGGAATGAGAAGTAGAGTTGGGTGTCATCAGCGTAGCAGTGATAAGAAAAGACAGATAGAAAAATGAAAGATACTAATGACGTCATGTAGATTGAGAAGAGAAGTGGTCCATGTACTGAGCCTGGAGGAACCCCAGTAGCAAGTTGTTGTTAATTAAAAACATCCAAGACACCCTGAAGGATCTATCGGAGAGGTAGGACTTGTGATTAACGGTGTCAAAAGCAGCAGACAGGTCCATTAACAAGTCCATGAGTACTGAGGATTTTGAAGCTGCTCTTGCTAGTCGCAGGGCTTCAGTAACCGAGAGCAGAGCAGTCTCAGTTGAGTGGCCACTTCTGAAGCCAGATTGGTTGCTGTCCAGGAGATTGTTCTGTCCAAGGAACATAGAGAGCTGGTTGAACACAGCTCGCTCAAGTGTCTTTGCAATGAATGGAAGAAGGGATACCGGTCTGTAGTTTTCAAGAAGCGCTGGATTTAGAGATGGTTTCTTGAGCAGTGGGTTTACCCGAGCCTGCTTGAATGCTAAGGGAAATGTTCCAGATTGAAGAGAGGAGTTGATAATGTGAGTAAGTGAAGGTATGACTGAAGAAGAGATCGCTTGAAGGAGGTGAGTGGGGATAGGATCAAGTGGACAAGTAGTAGGATGATTGGACAGGAGAATTTTGGAGACGTCCATCTCTGAGAGTGGAGAGAAGGAGGAGAGAGAGTGTGCATCGGTCATTGTGAAGTTGTCCTTAGTCTGCAGTGTGGAGAATTGGTCACTGATGGTTCTTGTCTTTTTGTGAAGAAAACTGCAAAGTTGTCCGCTGTAAGAGTCAATGGAGGAGGAGGTAGAGGCAAATTAAGGCCCCGTCCACACGGAGACGCGTTTCTGTAAATACGCACAAATTTTTATCGGATAGGCGTTTCGTCCACACGGATCCGGCGTTTTCATCAGGTGAAACCGCTATTTTTTGAAACCGGGTCCCAGAGTGGATAAACGTCTGAAACGATGACGTCATCAGCCCACGTCTCCCCCCTAGTCAGACAGCTCTACGTCACGTAACAGCAACAAAAACATGAACAAACACTGAACGATTGTCTTTTTATTAATTACTAACATTAACACTGATTAATAAATGTATTGTTCCATGTTCATTTGTGTACCACGCGCAAGGTTTATGAGCATAGTCCAAGTCTTCTTCTCTGTTTTTAGTGTATCTCTGTGGCATAATTACAGCACCACATACTGGTCTGGCATGTATACTACATCATTATGCGGTTTCGTGTGGACGCGGATATTTCTTGAGACTTGGGGTAAGCTCCGTCTCCGTGTTGACGGGGCCTAAGAAGAGAAGAGAAAGTTTTGAAGAGTATCCGAGCGTCAAAACAGTTGTTCGTTTTGTTGTGGTAGTAGGATGTTTTAGCCGTTAAGACATTTGCATCACCCAATGAGGCAAGATCTTGCACGGAGCTCCAGAGCGAGGCAGACTGATGCTTGTTTTGTATTTCTTCCTTTTCCAAATAATCACACCAACAGTTCTCCTCTCCTTACCAAGCTTCTTGATTATGACTGATTGATTGCTCCTTTATTATTATTATCCTTAATTATAGACTGATAATTCCTTTGTCAGTGGGCAAACATACAAAATCAGCAGGGGATCAAATAATTACACACACACGTAAATATTTCTTACACACACACACACACACATATATATATATATATATACACACACACACACACACACACACACACACACACGTGTGCGTGTTTATATACAATACACATAAATAAACATAGTCGCATATATTATGAAAACACAAACTTTGATTTGGATTTGATAGCACTGTAACAATTCATTACTGCAAAGAGTCTGGATGTTATTCTCAATGTTTCCCATCACACTATTATTACTGTTAAACATGGAAATAATACAACTTCATTATTCTTAAAGCAAAAATAATCTCATTAAAATTTTAAACAAATATTCTTAATTTTCTTTATCCATTGCTTAAGGACAGGTTTTTTTGGGATCACAGGCATGGCCCAAGATCTGATTTCGCAGCAAGAACACCAAAAAACTAAAACTAAAAATAAAAATAAACACACCTTGTCATTTCTCTCACACAGAAACTTGAGCCTTTGTGCTCTTTTGTGCATGAAAACTCCATCCAAGTGGCCTGTTCCCACCGAGCGGATCTCTATGGCCTTCTCTCCCCAGCCCATGATCTGGTTAGAGCGGATATAAGCTGCAAGAAACACAACAAGATACAGGTGAGAAATAACAATGTGCTCACAGATACACACACTGGCAGCTAGGCTAGGCTAAACTAAGTCTCTCTCAGTCACACTGTTGACTGGGATCATTTATTGATTGAGTGCATTAATGCTGTTCATTAAACAGATAAGGGGACATTCATTCATATTAAATATAAAGTGAGTTTGCGCAGAAAGCAGAGTAAAAAAAAAAGGTTTTTAATTTCTCAAATGTTGATGAAAACAAAAGGAAATAAGCAGCAGTGCTGACCATCTCCAGCTTTGTTCAAGACTCAGTTGAGCCACTTTGTACCAAGGTGACTGTCACTGTAAGCCCCAGAAGAGACGGTGGAAGCACTAGCGAGTGTACTTAGATTCAACAAAAGTGACATGACATACTGAGAAGCGTGTTAAAGATATCCGGGAAATTACCACCAGATGGTGCAAAGGGACGGGTCGCAAACGGACTATAATTGTACAATTTTGGTTTGTAAATGGAGACAAAGTAAAACAACAATTACATTATAATACAACATTGTAACATACTTAAAAACCATTAGAAAATGTACAGTGAGTTAATAAACAGGTAATTAAAAAGTAAAGAAAAAAAAAAAATTGCTCTTCCTGAAATTGACGTGACATTCAGCCAAGTATGGTGACCCATACTCAGAATTTGTGCTCTGCATTTAACCCATCCAAAGTTCCCACACACACAGTACACACACATACACACACATACACACCCGGAGCAATGAACACACACACACAAACACTCACACACACACTGCGAACACACACCCGGAGAAGTGAACACACACACTGTGAACACACACCCGGAGCAGTGAACACACACACACAAACACTCACACACACACACTGCGAACACACACCCGGAGCAGTGAACACACACACACACACTGCGAATACACACCCGGAGCAGTGAACACACACCCGGAGCAGTGAACACACACACACACACTGCGAATACACACCCGGAGCAGTGAACACACACACAGACACACACACACACACACACACACAGAGCAGTGTTCATCATTTATGCTGCGGCGCCCGGGGAGCGGTTGGTGATCGGTGCCTTGCTCGAGGGCTCCTCAGTCGTGGTACTGCCAGCCCGAGACTCGAACCTACAACCTTAGGATAAGGAGTCAAACTGTCTAACCACTAGGCCACGACTTCCCACCTCCTGCATGCTATGAGTGGGGTGGGGACGAGAGTGAGTTGGTGTGTCTGTGACTGAGTAGATGTGCACGTTTGGGACCAAGTCTGGAGTCTCTATAATTAATGGTCTAGGACGCCAATAATCTTTTACGGCAGCAATGAGGAAAAGAAGAAAATCAGTACGAACTCACCTGGTGCTTGGATCCCTAAAAATCAATACTGGCCGTTTGTCCTGCCTATTTAATATCTGAGTAAATTATCTAATAAATAAGCCAGGCTTACAGTCAGGACTGAAAGCAAACACCACTCAAAAGCAAACTAAAGTAGTAGGATAGACTTATATATGGAAATTGGAGACTTTATCAATTTTTAAGGAAAAAGGGTATAGATGGAAAATGACAGTCACAAGACAGAAAGACATCAAACTGACACGTCACACCATCATTAGCTGTAATAAAACTAGAGCTGGTCCATTCTGACGATGTTAATAGCTGTTCTGGGCACTGAACTGGTGCTGGTGTGATACATATTCAGTAATGCAGTGTGTCACGTATACTAGTACGCTTGTCTATAACTACATGTAACCATACTGACAGTTATTGACTAGTAAAATACTCTGGTGATGATTGAATAGGCACACACCCACAGAGGTGGGCATCTCGCCCCACTGGAGCACCACGTCTTTGGTGATGCGGCCGTAGGTGTTGACATACACGCCCTCGTCTTCATAACACACCAGCAGCTCAATGCCATCGGTGTTTGGCAGGATGATGATGGCATGTGACTGAATACTGGTCTGAATCTGAAACAATGAAGAAAGAGGATGATGAAGAGTCAGGAAAACACAGCTGGACAAATTCAGATGCTTTTTTCACCAGCAGTACATACATGAGTTGGCAGATAAATGTCATAGACGGCTCCTGAGTCCACATCCACAGCATGAAAGCCAGAGAAGGACCCATAGATGACCTTTAACCTTTGGCCTTCTTCAACTGTGAGGTCAACCAGCAGCGGCTTGTGCACCAGATCACCGAACGACTACCACACAAAGATTTGTCATTCTTTCATTGTGAGAATCTTCAAAATCATAAACAATATCAGCATATCTCCATTATAAGGCCTATTCACACCAAGAACGATAACTACATTAGCATCCAGGCCAGCACATGATAATGTTCTCTTTATTAGTTTTGTCATCTGCCACTTTAAACGCTCAAGCTCTTGAAAGTCTGCTGGACTCTGATTGGCTGTCAATGTTGTTATTTATCGATTTGAAAGCGATTCCAGCGATATTGTCCCTCAGTGTTGTTTTTTGGGAGGCTAAAAACTTCATAGTTATTGTTCTTATTGTTTGCAATCATTGATAAATGTTCATGTAAAGCTTCAGTGCTCGAGGGAAAGCTTGTGAGTGGAGGTGCAGTGAGAGAAACACAAAGCCTGAGTCCACCGCTCTCTTACTCTAGAAACCAGCTGCTGGTCATCGATGGTCACCTAAACCAACACTGAAACCAAGAGTGCTGGTCTCACAGAATCAAATCTCATGGACAATAACGTCACACTGCCAATGTACATGATTTCATAGCTGAAAGATGAAAATACCTAGATGAACCATTTTTATCAAATTAAAAATAAAGCATGCTAACATTCACTAGCAACTGTGTGTAGAACTTGAACACTTCTGTACTCACACAAAATTTCCAGCAGAACAATGTTCACATACACATATAAACATGTTCTTACACTTCTTCTAACGCATTGAATAAATTGTTCAAATTGCTTAAAAAATGTATTGCTTATACTGTGCTCGTAGTGTGCACTGTATGTCAATTCACTAAAGCGCAAAAGAAACCATGAGCATGCAACATGGGAAATAAAAGTAAAGCACCAATGAACCACATAACTGGCCATGCGTGTGTTCGCTGGGGAAGACTGGGTATGATATTCATTCTATTCAGGAGCAGTTTCCATGTTTCAATTTTATTATTAACCATGGTAACTGATGCTTCCATAACCCAAAATGCTGTGTTATTTTCACATCGTGTTATTTTGTATATGTTCAATGACTGTGGTGTCTCATACTAATCTAATCGTATTAACAAAAACTATTAACAAAAACTGCTTGATGACCATGGGAAAATGTGGGTGCCATGGCCAAACCAGTTGAGAAGCACTGGCCTAGACAGACTCCTGCTTAGATCAGAACATCACACTCACGGTCATTCTAGTGTATTCACCTTGAAAGCCATGAATTTATGGTACGGTTTTGGAGCCCACGCGTATACTTCTACTGAATTCTTCAGGGCCAGAACCAAGAACTTGATCCTCTCATACTTCACTACAGACAAAACAAAGCACACACGTCAGTGCAAGTATTGTGTGACAAATGCAGACGATCAGATCAATGCCTGAATAAGGAGCAGAAATAACAAAGCGACACATAATCGTTCAGATCTGAACACATACCAACTTTGTAGTGCACACATCCCTCTAGATCTCCTACGGTGGTCCAGCCCTGCTTCTTTTCCACCTCAGGGTCATTATGGAGGATCTTGTTCCTCAGCCAGGACAGATAATACACCCGCAATTTATTCTTCTTCCCTACAAGAAAAATACATTAAATGTAGTTCAGTTCTCTTGCTCTTTTGGTCCAGACCAAACTTCCAGAAGACCCAGATCAATGCTGTGTGCTGGGCTAAATGTTCTGGCTGTATATGGAGGTATGTTGTATCAGCTCAATTACTCTGAAGGGCTATTGAAATGTGTAAAGGAGTCAAACAGCAGCACACGGAGATCCACTGCAAGGTTCCCATGCCAGTTTCATGCTTCAGTATTTGGGAGAACGCCATTTAAGAGTTCATTTCAAACTGTCCTGTGCCATTATTAATGAGTTAGACAGTCAGATGAATGATAGATTATCAGCTCTATTTCATTTACATTACATTTAGCAAATGCTTATATCCAAAGCAACGTACAAGTGAGTACAATAGAAGCATTCTGAATAAAAGGGCAATAATATTTAAGTGCTGTGAGAACTCTCAGTTAGCTTAACACAGTACACGTAGCAAGTTTTTTTTTTTATAATCAATAAAAATAAAACAAGCAGACAATAGAAATAGAAAAAGACTAGGGAATGCTAGTGTCAGAGGGTCTCTCTCTTGTTTTTTCTTAAAGAAGACAAGTAGTAATAATATAATTAGAATAGAGAGTGCTAGAGTTAGAGGGTCAAATAAAAGTGTGTTTTTAGCCGATTCTTGAAGATGCTCGGATTGAGTTGGGGAGGTCATTCCACCAGGAGGGAATGTCAATAAAGTCACTCCAAGATTTCTGGCTGTTTTTGAAGGAGTTATGGTTGATGTGCCTAACTTGATGGTGAAATCGTGATGAAACGATGGTTTTGCTGGAATCAAAAGCAGTTCTGTCTTGGCAAGGTTGAGTTGAAGGTGATGGTCCATCATCCAGCAAGAAATGAGATGCGAATAGCTACCGTCAGATCATCAGGATGGAATGAGAGGTAGAGTTGAGTGTCATCAGCATAGCAGTGGTATGAAAAGCCATGTTTCCGAATGACAGAATCTAATGATGCCATGTAGACAGAGAAGAAAAGAGGTCCAAGAACTGAGCCCTGGGGAACACCAGTAGTTAGATGTTGTGACTTGGACACCTCACCACTCCAAAATACTTTGAAGGACCTATCTGATAGGTAAGACTCAAACCATTGAAGTGTGGTTCCTGGGATGCCCTTTGTCAGAAGGGTTGTCAAATCTAAAATTCCCCAGTTTACCATCTTGTGAGACTGATTTGGATCTGAAGAGTGTAATGAAAGTTTCTTAAATCCCACAGATGTTTCAAAAGCGTCTGTGTATGTAATGGAATATTTCACCATGTCTAAAAATGATAAACTACAGCATGTGTTAGCGCAATATTCAAACAGCATTTGCACAATTTCTCAGTTTTAAACTGATCACAGTTTCCACATCACGCATGTCATGTCTGAGACTTGACCACAGAGACAGACAGAAACATGAAAATAAAGGAACTACATTGTGCTTGTATTTGAGAGAACCAAATAACACGAAAGGATGTTACACAACAGTGACATTGAAATATGCCTGCTGTTACATGAACACACAGAAACAACCTTCCTTCCTTCCTTCTGTGCTCTTCACTATGCAGAGATCATGCATCTCGTTACCTGATATAGTCACAAGCACATTGAGTCCCTCCAAAACATCCATCTGCTGGAAGCGTCTGCGGCTTATGAGCGGGTAGACTTTCCCCTGACCGCTGCGATCCAGCAGCATGAGGCCGCTCTCTGTCCCAACCAACAGATTCACACCTGAAAATATGACAGACAGGTCAACACGACAATCCTCTGATGTCCCAATCACACTGACATGTACAAAATCACTGAAACCTCTGTCAGTCACACTGCTGATGTTTGATGGCCAGTGGTGATTCAGTGACCACAAAGCACACAAGATGACTCGCTGATCTCATTACTCATTACTGATGTGGGTCTTCAATCATGCTGAGTGTTAATTCACATGACATTGTTCATAGGCTACTTTTCTGAAACCCAAAAAAGTTTCATGCAGGATATTTTTTTTTTTTAATACACAAGGACTTGACTGGATGTTGAGAAGTTTGTCTTTGCCGTGTAAGCTTCTGTCACTATGACGAATTTCCCATATGTGTAAACATACCTGGAAATAAAACTGAGTTGTTTCAGAGTCTTGCAGTGATATATACAGTACACAGATGAAGCAGTCTGTAGTGTCAACATATGTTTCTGTAGTACTGGACTCATAACTGCTGTAATTGAAGACTGAACTACACTTCTTTCACCGCTAAGAGCAAATCCTACTGGAGTTTCACTTCACTACTTCAGGTTTGAGAATCAGGGTCAGCTCTTAGATAACTAGTGAACAACTCATCAAAATAATGCTTTGCACATGTGACAAATAAATGCTAAAAAGTGCACTGGCATATCAATTTCACAGAGCCTTGGTTCCTTTGATTTTGGTGATTTTTTGTTCCTGCCCTTACAGTCAGACTCTGGTGGTTGATTCTGTCTTTTGGGTCAAGTCAAGTCACCTTTATTTATATAGCGCTTTAAACAAAATATATTGTGTCAATGCTACTGAACAACATTCATTAGGAAAACAGTGTGTCAATAATGCAAAATTATAGTTTAATGTTCAGTTTAAATAGTGTCTGTGCATTTATTTGCAGTCAAGTCAACATTATCGCTGTAGATCAGGGTCAGGCACTGGTTTTTAACATGACTCACCCCAGAGAGCAGCACACAGGATCTCTGAATTGAACCTCTTCTTGTATTTGCGGATCTCTGGAGTGTCGTTCTGTGGCCGTGTGTTGACAGGATTGACGTTGACCACCGAACCCTTACGGGACGCGTCCAGCCGCAGAGCCTCCTGCAGTCGAGCGTCATTACTGTAAGCTGAGGAATTAAATCAAATCAGGCCACATTTATTTATATAGAGACTTTTACAATTGCTGGACAATAATATAGTGAAATTATGTGATACTATTTTTTATGGTATTTTGATCAAATAAATGCCGCTGTGCAGAAAAGGTTTCTATCATACCATTAAAAAAATCTTACTGATCTCCTTTTGAATGGGGGTGTATATTACATTAACTACTATATAAGGTTAAAAACATGTAACTAAATGACATTTGATTTGACTGGACTTAAAATATCATTAGTTTACCAAGGAGGAAAAAAATAATAATATAAATTGTTATATTTGTTAAAAAAATATAAATATATAATATATAAATTATATTTATGAGTTTCAAATAAACTCTTAAAAAAAATAGAAATCTGGCATTCAAAACAACCACAGACAATCATTCTTAAAGCCTTCATGTTGATTTTTCCACACAAGCCCAAGAAAAAAAAACATATAATTCTTTATGGTGTCTGAACGCGATCTGTTGTTTGGATGAGAAGTTCAGCAGCTGGACATGATACACCGTGTATACTGGCAGCTAACACTACTACACCAGATGAGAACGGCACGTCACATGACCCATTATAATCAGTGACTCCTTGACCACAGTAAACAGATGCCACCTTCTATTTCTGATGCTCTCTGAGCATTTACACTACCAAGCTACCTGGACACATACAGTATTGTTCAAAATAATAGCAGTACAATGTGACTAACCAGAATAATCAAGGTTTTTAGTATATTTTTTTATTGCTACGTGGCAAACAAGTTACCAGTAGGTTCAGTAGATTCTCAGAAAACAAATGAGACCCAGCATTCATGATATGCACGCTCTTAAGGCTGTGCAATTGGGCAATTAGTTGAATTAGTTGAAAGGGGTGTGTTCAAAAAAATAGCAGTGTGGCATTCAATCACTGAGGTCATCAATTTTGTGAAGAAACAGGTGTGAATCAGGTGGCCCCTATTTAAGGATGAAGCCAACACTTGTTGAACATGCATTTGAAAGCTGAGGAAAATGGGTCGTTCAAGACATTGTTCAGAAGAACAGCGTACTTTGATTAAAAAGTTGATTAGAGAGGGGAAAACCTATAAAGAGGTGCAAAAAATGATAGGCTGTTCAGCTAAAATGATCTCCAATGCCTTAAAATGGAGAGCAAAACCAGAGAGACGTGGAAGAAAACGGAAGACAACCATCAAAATGGATAGAAGAATAACCAGAATGGCAAAGGCTCAGCCAATGATCACCTCCAGGATGATCAAAGACAGTCTGGAGTTACCTGTAAGTACTGTGACAGTTAGAAGACGTCTGTGTGAAGCTAATCTATTTTCAAGAATCCCCCGCAAAGTCCCTCTGTTAAAAAAAAGGCATGTGCAGAAGAGGTTACAATTTGCCAAAGAACACATCAACTGGCCTAAAGAGAAATGGAGGAACATTTTGTGGACTGATGAGAGTAAAATTGTTCTTTTTGGGTCCAAGGGCCACAGGCAGTTTGTGAGACGACCCCCAAACTCTGAATTCAAGCCACAGTACACAGTGAAGACAGTGAAGCATGGAGGTGCAAGCATCATGATATGGGCATGTTTCTCCTACTATGGTGTTGGGCCTATTTATCGCATACCAGGGATCATGGATCAGTTTGCATATGTTAAAATACTTGAAGAGGTCATGTTGCCCTATGCTGAAGAGGACATGCCCTTGAAATGGTTGTTTCAACAAGACAATGACCCAAAACACACTAGTAAACGGGCAAAGTCTTGGTTCCAAACCAACAAAATTAATGTTATGGAGTGGCCAGCCCAATCTCCAGACCTTAATCCAATTGAGAACTTGTGGGGTGATATCAAAAATGCTGTTTCTGAAGCAAAACCAAGAAATGTGAATGAATTGTGGAATGTTGTTAAAGAATCATGGAGTGGAATAACAGCTGAGAGGTGCCACAAGTTGGTTGACTCCATGCCACACAGATGTCAAGCAGTTTTAAAAAACTGTGGTCATACAACTAAATATTAGTTTAGTGATTCACAGGATTGCTAAATCCCAGAAAAAAAAAATGTTTGTACAAAATAGTTTTGAGTTTGTACAGTCAAAGGTAGACACTGCTATTTTTTTGAACACACCCCTTTCAACTAATTGCCCAATTGCACAGCCTTAAGAGCGTGCATATCATGAATGCTGGGTCTTGTTTGTTTTCTGACAATCTACTGAACCTACTGGTAACTTGTTTGCCACGTAGCAATAAAAAATATACTAAAAACCTTGATTATTCTGGTTAGTCACATTGTACTGCTATTATTTTGAACAATACTGTAGATATAAAAAGTCCACTTTGATGTATCCAGTGAGATGGTGTTAGGACGTGGCAGATCATTTTCTTTTGGAAGTTTCAGCTTTTATATCTTTGGTGTGAACTTGCCTTTACCAAGTTGCCTCTCAGTGCCCGTCTCTCTCACCACAGCAGTGGACAAAGGTTTGCATCACTGTGATTGGATCTTGGTGGACTAACATCGCCTCAGATAAAGATGCAAGGACAACATGCAGACACCTCAGAGGGGAAGAAGAAGAACTCTTCACTCAGTCCTGGCCAGTTTGGCCTGTGACCAGCACAAATATTCCTTAGGAATCTCCAGGTGCAGCAGCGGCGGGTGAAACAGAAAGATCACAGAGACCTATCCAAATCTAGTCAGAATGGATTTCAAACCTTAAAACTTATACAAACTCCAACAAACCCATCTCATGCTTATTCAGAAGAATATTCTCAATGCCACAGCGTGTTTTCTCTCTAGATCCTCTTTCACAAAGAAATTCCGGAAAATACACAGCAGATGTGTCCCATGATTTGTCCGGGATCATTTAATTATGGTTCATTCACACTGCGAGTGATTGTGCATTCACACACATCCTGTACAGATCCCATAAAGACACATGACATTATGATGTGACGTGTAATGTGATGCGTTCTGTTTCACTTAAACCGGCGAACGATCTCAGATAGTGAGGAGCTAACTGATCTGTGTTTTATTACAGTTATAGTAACTGCACATCGTTTTTCTTCGTAAATGTTGATCTGCCTTCAAAATGTGAGAAAACATATATTGTACATTCAGAGTCTTCATCCAGTGAGAGAACAACAGATACAACCTTGTTCTGAGTCTCCATCCTAGACAGACATAGTGGACTGACCACTTATTTGAATAAATTTGTAACAAGATAAGGCTCCGACAAGCAAACCTTCACTTCAAGGTACTTTTATCTGCATGTTCCAGATTAAGGACGTTCTGCCCCTACTCCAGGGCCGCTTCTGCATGTTTTAGGACCCTTTGCTGCTCCAGGAGATCAACATCCTATAGCGCTTTGAGTTCAAATCTGTTCTAACAGATATCCTAAAAACTCAATTTACTTCAGCATTTTTTCTTTTGATATGTTTTTTTACATTCACTAATAAAGATTTGCAGCACTTGAGATCTTGCAGCACCGAGATCTGACAAAAGGTCAAATGATGGACATGATAATCTTGTCCTGATAATCATTAAAACATCAAAATCTCTGTCATGTTATTTTGGGTTCAATCGACAGCATTTGTGTCATAATGTTGATTACCACAAAAAAATATCTTCAGCTTGTTTGTTGTGTTCTTCAAAAGCTGAAAAACTAGAGGTTAGGTTAGGCTCTTATGATGGCGTGTTTCCAGTGGACCATGATGCTCCAGCAATGAGACGGTCCTCTGCTGGCCACACAGGGAACAGCAGTCATCACACTTACCAGCATTACTGAGTGCACTGCCGGTGGATGGAGAGACCTGGAGGAGGCGCGGGTCAATGAAGGGTGTGAAAGACGAGGAAGACTTGTGCTTCGGCACGGTGGGAGTCTATGAGAACATGAGCAAAGAATGAGAAAATATCTAAATAGAGCAGAATAACACTGAAAATGTAAGCATTCCCTAGTTTATTCATTGTAATAATGCTTATAAAAAGCTTAAGACTGACAGTCTAAAAGGTACAGCTAAACACAAAGATTACAAAACATGCTGAATGACTTGATGGTGGTTGGTGGGAAAAAAAGATGAATTGACTGATGAAAACAATGATGATTACAATTCGAAAAGAAGAACAAAATTGCAGGAAATGGATGCAAGCAGGCTGAAGGAGAAACCTTGAGAAATGCATTAGTCTTTTCTTGGTTGCTGGGGATCAGTTAAATTACATTTGGATTATCTGCTGTATTCAGAGACAGCTCTGCAAAGAAAGAGCTCCTTCTCATGAGTCATGTAAAGAAACTCAAGTGCATACACCTCCATCATATACTGAAATGTTGTTTTAACTTTGGTTTTCAAAACAGAAAAGAAAAAATGAAAATCATTAATTAAGATAATGAGTGCTATCACTGTTTTCCAATCTCTTACAACCTATACAGATGCGGTCACATTAGAAAAAAATGTGTTAATAAATAATAATAATAGTAATAATAATAAATAAATAATACAATAATGATATTAAAATAGGAAAAATCTGCCCAGTAACCAAATAATTGGTCAATAGTTTTTTAAAATCAATAATACGAACAAGCATCCCACTTAGTGCATTTTATTAACATAAATAAATAAATATCCAGCTATGTTCCTCAGTGCTGATGGTTTTATTCATTTTATTTTACTGTCACATTAATACATAAATGACCTGCAAGAAAGAGAGAGAGAAAAAAAGGGGGACAGAAATACGAGAAAAGTAGGTCTATTTTATGTAATTAGCAGTTATGTTTTTTTACTGTTAAAAACTTGACCTCAACTTCTGAAAAAAAAAAAAACGTACTGGATCTGCATGAAGCATGTGCCATCTTTCAAAATGGTGAATTAAGTTTCCAGCTTTGACTTTTTAACAACGTTGTTATCTGTAACTAACTATTCAAACAGCTAATGTCACCTCAAATATCACCCTGTCAGAAACATGCAACTCTCCAATCTACAATTTTCAAATTAATGTCTCCTTTACCTCATCACAACGGTCACTTTACATTGTCACAATGCCTCAATGGCCGATTTACCTCATCACGACGCCTCAACGGCCACTTTACCTCATTGCAATGCCTCAACCTCCTCTTTACCTCATTACAATTACTCAATTCCCCTTTTACCTCATCATGACACCTCAACACCAACTTTACCTCATCACGATGACTCAATGCCCCTTTTACCTCATCACAACACCTCAACAATTACTTTACCTCAATATGATGCCTCAATGTCACATTTACTTCATCTCAAAACCTCAATGTCCCCTTTATCTAATCACAATGCCTCAACAATTGCTTTACCCTATCACCACGCCTCAACATCCACTTTACCTCATCACTATGCCTTAACATTCTCATTACCTCATCACGACACCTCAACAATTACTTTACCTCTTCAAGACACTTCAATGTCCCCTTTACCTCATCCTGGCGCCTCAACAAACACTTTACCACTTCATGACACCACAACGTCCCTATTATCTCATCACAATGCTTCAACAATCACTTTACCTTATCACGCCTCATAATTTATTTACCTCATCACGACACCTCAACATTCTCTTTACCTCATCATGACACCTCAACAATCACTTTACCTCATCACTACACCTCAGTGTTCTCTTTACCTCATCACAATGCCTCAACTTTCACTTTACCTCATCACTACGCCTCAACATTCTCATTACCTCATCACGACGCCTCAACAATTACTTTACCTCTTCAAGACACTTCAATGTCCCCTTTACCTCAACCTGATGCCTCAACAAACACTTTACCACTTCAAGACACCTCAACGTCCCCTTCATTTCATCACAACACTTCAACATTCACTTTATCACATCATGACGCCTCAACATTCTCTTTACCTCATCACGCCTCATAATTTATTTACCTCATCACTACACCTCAATGTTCTCTTTACCTCATCACAACGCCTCAACAATCAATTAACCTCATCACTACACCTTAACGTTCTCTTTACCTCATCACTACACCTCAACTTTCTCTTTACCTCATCATGCTGCCTCAACAATCTTTACCTCATCACTACGCCTTAACATTCTCTACCTCATCACTATGCTTTAACATTCTCTTTACCTCTTCACTACACTTCAACGTTCTCTTTACCTCATCATGCCACCTCAACAATCACTTTACCTCATCACTACGCCTTAACATTCCCATTACCTCATCACAACGCTTAACAATTATTTAACCTCTTCAAGACACCTCAACGTCCCCTTTACCTCATCACAATGCCTGAACATTCTCTTTACCTTGTCACTCCTCAACATTCGCTTTACCTCATCACAATGCCTCAACAATCACTTAACCTCATCACGACACCTCAATAATCAATTTACCTCATCACTACACCTCAATGTTTTCTTTACCTCATTACTACACCTCAACTTTCTCTTTACCTCATCACTACACCTCTACACCTCAACTTTCTCTTTACCTCATCATGCTGCCTCAACAATCTCATTACCTCATCACTACTCCTTAACATTCTCTACCTCATCACTACGCCTAACGTACTCTTTACCTCATCATGCCACCTCAACAATTACTTTACCTCTTCAAGACACTTCAACGTCCCTTTTACCTCATCACAACGCCTCAACAAACACTTACCTCTTCACGGCACTTCAACATCCCCTTTACCTCATCACAACGTCTCAACAATCGCTTTACCTCATCATGATGCCTCAACAATCATTCACCTCATCACGACACCTCAATAATCACTTTACCTCATCACTACACCGCAACATTCTCTTTACCTCATCACGACGCCTCAACAATCGATTTACCTCATCTCTACACCTCAATGTTCTCTTTACCTCATCATGCCGCCTCAACAAATCACTTTACCACATCACTACACTTCAACGTTCTCTTTACCTCATCATTCCACCTCAACAATCACTTTACCTCATCACTACGCAATCACATGATGCCTCAACAATCACTTTACCTCATCACGACATCTCAACAATCACTTTTCCTCATCACTACACTGCAACGTTCTCTTTACCTCATCACAACGCCTCAAAATCCGCTATACCTCATCACTACACCTCAACGTTCTCTTTACCTCACCATGCCACCTCAACAAATCACTTTACCTCATCACTACCCTTTAACATTCTCTTTAACTCATCACGACACCTCAACATCCGCTTTACCTCATCACTACACCTCAACATTCTCTTAACCTCCCCACGCCACATCAACAATCACTTTACCTCATCACTATGCCTTAACATTCTCTTTACCTCATCACTACACCTCAACATCCACTTTACTTCATCATGACACAGCAACAGTTTTTCTGTTCTGTTTCAACTGTATTTCATCTGATGTAAGAAAATCAGTTCCCTTTTCAAGGGAACTTCGAACTGCGTCCTCTAGGGGGCGCTTTGGGGAACACCTCTTCGTGACCTGTGTCTGAAGCATACATTGAAAAAACACCAACTTGTTGGCCGGCGTCAGCCTCCGACGTCACTACAAGCGTGACTTTAAATCAGCACCGGTAGAGCACGTCATTATCTTCTCCATCTTCAACTGACTGTTTTGTTTGAAGTGTGCATCTGAAAGAACCGGTAAGGGCGATCTTTCTCTGTTTATTTTGGCGACAATTAGCAAGCGATTAGATGATGTGTGCATCCGTGTCTGCGTTATTTGACACCCGATGACACACACGATCTTTGTGTCATTTTTTTTTAGTGAAGAGCACGCACGCGATGTCTTTGAGGAGGCAATCTGCGTGCATTGTGAGCGTTTTTTCAATGGAAAAAGCTCTCCTCTCGTTCGTCTTTCAAAAAACAAGCCATCTGCTTCCCACGGTTCAGGATCTGTCCACGCTGAGGCGGGGAAGAAAAAAAGAGCTTGTGAGAATACAGGTGGATCTGTCTGAATGGTCTAAAGAGGGACTTTACCTTTCGCGATTGTAAAAAAAAAAGGGGGGGGCGGTGGACGAGAGAGAACCTTTGGAGGATGATGTTATATGTTTAACACTTTCCCATACTGAGGTTAGTGCTCTGCTGGGTTTTTACCCAGGAAAAGCAGGAGATATTTGAGGATGGTGAAGAAGCTGAGGCTGAGGCTTCTCAATTCTCCTGTCCTGCGTATATAGAGCTGTTGGAGGTTATTGAGCGAAAATTACCTTTTGACCATAGCCCTCCAGCTCAGGTGAGCCTTTCATTTGTGCATGAGCTCCATACAGAGATTAAAAAGAAATGATAGATGCCGTTTTCTTCTCGCATGCATCGGTTTCGGCATTAAAGTAATCTGCCGACATTGAGGTGATGCGCGAAAGCTGCTAGGAGGGAATGCCCCCTGTAGAAAGAGCTAAAAATTGTATAAATGATTTATACATTTTTATCTGTGAAATTTTTTTCTTTCTGCAAGGGAAACCTCCTCTCTTAATCTCCCTCCTTGCCATCTAAGCCCCTTCAGAAAATCATCTCGCTTAAATGGCAAGGCATACGCAGTAGCAGTAGCATTACACACAATGCTGGTGCTTCAAGCATATCAGACTGATCTGCTAAGAGACCTGGATAGAGGCAGGGGCTTTTTTATGATCAAGTAGCTGAGCTGTGCCGCACCACGGATCTCTCTCCATGCTACCAACCGGCGGCCATGGGCAGGACTATGGCGGCCATGGTGGCAGCGGAGAGACATCTGTGGAAGAACAGACATCGGGAGGAAAGAAAATGCTTTCTGCTCGATGCCTTCTGAACTTTTCGGTATTTTCACTGAGATGGCGATTTGAGAAGTTCAGGGAGACGAAGGCGCGCTCTGCTGCTTTCAGATCCTTCGTTCCATGAAGGTCCAGGTCTGAGCCCAAACAACACAGGGGTCCTGGTCTGTCTCGATCTGAGGATCAAAGATGGGCACAGAGGGCTAGTGTCGCAACTCGCGCTCCTCCCCCACCTGCGGGCAAGGGTTAGAGGAATCGTGGGTCACGAGGAGGTAAGCATAACCTAAGGGGTATGATCTAGACGAGGCAGCGTTCTCGTCTGAATCGGAGTGAAACCGAGGTATATACTCGTTCCCTTTGGGGATTTTTAACTTCTGCTTTTATCCTCCCCTTCCTAATTCCCCTGTAACCACCAGCTCTCCACCTGATCGAGGTTAGGTGGATACCTCTCGCATAACAGTCTCCTCTGCTGGACCTATAATGTTTTTATGGTTCTATGTTCATAGCAACCACCTGACTGAAGGCCCAGACTAAAAGGAGGCGTCCCTTGAGCGGGGCTCCAGCGCAGGAGGGTGGGTGAGTAAATGTAACCCTCTCTGTATATACTTATCTGTATTTAATTGCTGGTGGTTACGTGTCTACTAATAAACTCTGTGAGTTTCCTTTGCAGTGCTCAGTTACAGTGTTTACTAAATCTCTCACGAGAGTTCTCACGAGAGCCCCTCCTTAGAACAGTATTTGAAAATCCATGCTATGGTAAGTGTGCACGTGTAGTCTTTGCACTTTCTGAAATTCACACTGTGGTAAGTTTGCACGCTAATATTCTGCGTTCTTTCTAAAATCCTATATGGCGAGGGCTTCGCGCTGTTGCTTCGTGCCCTTTCTTGAGTTGGTAAAAGCCCCGTTCATCTTGGGCGGCACTCCACCTATGTATACTCGGATACCTATCTAAACAGGGTGTTGCTACTAGAGAACTGTTGAGACAGCTCTTTCAGCAAGCTTATGCGTAAGCTAGCAGTAGCCCCTGTGTGACAGGCAAGACTTGATACAAATGCTAGGTTCTTAGCCGTATCCCTTTAAAGGAATCTTTCCTGATTCCAAGCCTTCAGCTCTACCCTGGGCCAAGGCCCTAACAATTAAGTTGGGTATGTAGCTTAGGCCTTTTGGCCGTAAGGGGTACTGTCACAGACAGCCGTCTAAACTTCCCCGGGGCAACTCCCATGGAAATGGTAGAGTTGGTACTTAGTGCTAACCATGATTCTGGCCTGCATTCCCCTCAGCATGGCAGCGTGGGTATACTGTTCCCCAAAGCGCCCCCTAGAGGACGCAGTTCGAAGTTCCCTCGAAAGGGAACGGGTCTCAGGTTACATAGTTCCCTGAGTAGGGAACAAGACACTGCGTCCTCTAGCTCTCTGCCATGCTTCGGACGCAAGCTTCAGACGAAGAAGATAATGACGAGCTCTCCCGGTGCTGATTTATAGTCACGCCGGTAGTGACGTCGGAGGCTGTCGCCTGCCAACAAGTTGGTGTTTTTTCAATGTATGCTTCAGACACGGGTCACGACGAGGTGTTCCCCAAACCGCCCCCTGGAGGACACAGTGTCTAGTTCCCTACTCAGGGGACTATGGTTACATACGTAACCTGAGACCGCTTTTACACATACAGGCCAACAAAAAACTTACATGAGTGAACCTCAAGGAACCTGAATGATACAAAAAGTCAGGTCATAACCACTTGAAACTGGCAAATGCTACTGCTTCTGTGTTAATTGGCCATACAATCTACCAACTTAACATTATTATATATTTTTATTATATATATATATATATATATATATATATATATATATATATATATATATATATACACACACACACACACACACACACACACACACACACATATATATATATATATATATATATATATATATATATATAGTGCTTACAGTGAGTTACGGTGCATTCAGGCTATCAATTTTTACCTATCATGTATTCCCGTGCGAATCGAACCCCCAACCTTGTGCTAGCTTGATTGCTAATGCTCTACCAGTTGAGCTACAGGAACACTATACATATATATATATATATATATATATATATATATATATATATATATATATATATATATATGTGTGTGTGTGTATATATAATTTATTTATTTTTGCTTATTAGAAATTATTATTTATAATTATAATACATTTTATTGAGATGATCAAATAAAAACCACTACGAGATATATGCATAGGTCACATGAGTCTCATTTCAGCCAGTAAAGATTGTCAGAAAATGCTTGAGCATGTATTATAACATTTGACTGGCTCATCAGTTAACCCTTGTGGATTGTTCAAATTCACTACCCTTTCGAGTTGTTCGTGGATGAAAACATCCACTCAATTAAACTGCTGTAAAAATGTATCAGATTCATATTTTTTTCAAATTTTTTTTTTGCATAAATCTGTTAATCAACTTCAGTCCTGATCAAAACTACCAAATGTTTAAAAAAATCCAAGAATTTAACTCTTTAATTGCCAAGTTCATTAATGATTTCACTGATTTGGTAACATTTGTTATTTTTACAGTTGATCACTAGGTGGGACCATTTTACCCCTTTGGATAGGCCTGTGCAATAAAAGCTTAGTTTCTGACTTGTATATGAAGCTATATGGAGTATAACAGCATATTATATTGTCTGTGTATGTGTGTGTGTTTGAGAAAGAGAGAGACAGAGTGTGTGAGAGAACTTTGCGCACTTACCTTGATGTATTTCAGAAAATCAAAATGTACACCTCAGCTCTCAGAACTACATGGAGTAAACAAAAGTGTATTTATGCACCTGCTGCCTTTTAATGGTGGTGAAAGTATTCGGTTGTTAAGTGATGATGTAAGAAGCGCTGTTTCCGGGTCCAGGCTTCAACCCGCTTCACTTGAGAATATGACCTCAGAAGCCGTTTATGAGCATTGTTTATTCATATTGATAATTTAAGCTAAACGCTTTCAAACTTACGATATACACTACAGTCTCCGTGCCCACAGTGTCCCTAACACAATTTTTATATATATATTTTTATATTTATATTTTCATTGTCTGGCTATCAGGGACTTCGGTATGGAGTTAAAGGTTAAGATTATAACTTTTTTGCTAGTATTCTATAACATTGTGAGTTTATATTAGCACCTTTTGTTGTTTTCTCGTGGTAACTGATAGAGCGTTTGGACACGGAAGCGCTGCTACGTGACGTCAGACTTAACAAGGGAATAGACTAAACAAAAGCAAGGTACATGGATTTAAACACTTGCATGGCATCGTGCTGGTCATTTAATGGTGAGAAGAGCAGCAAGCAACTTGTACCTAAGTTTTAGAAATTATTATCTAGCTTGACCCCTCCAGCGAGCTGCAGCTTATTTGAAGTTGGCATTGCATTTTGGTTCATAATACATTATGTTCATAAATTTAATGCAAAGTAGATTTTTTATAGGATTTTAAGGTTTTAAACTGGCTTTACCATCAAGAAAAGACGTGCATTTCACATATAGGCCATCTGTACTTTTCACCATCAAAAGGCAGCATGTGCATAAACACACTTCTTTTTTTATTGCTTACTCCATGTAGTTCTGAGAGCATGAGGTGCATATTTGGATTTTTTCCGATCTCACACACACACAAACACTATAATTTGCTGTTATACTCCATATATACAAGCCAGAAACTAAGCCTTTTTTTGCACAGGCCTATCTAAAGGGTTAATGGTGGTAGTGATCAACTGTAAAAATATTTTTTTTTACCTCTTCCCAAAAGGGAAAACCACAAACAATCAAGAATGCATGATTATATGGTGTCATGGCTTTGCAATCAAAAAATGTTGTTATAATGGAAGTCAATGGGGCAAAAACAGCCACCAACAACTAATTAGGGAGAAAAAAAATTAAATCACAAAAACTAACAAAGCATCAAAGCCAATTGTGTTACTAATCTTTGACATGCCCAAGCCTGTGATAAAAGGTAAAAAAATATCCAGTCCACAATCACTTTTTATATTGAAAATATGTAATTTTGTGTGTTTTTTTTTTTTTTTCAAAATCAGTGACATCATTTATGAACTTAAAATCTTGGAATTTTTTTAAAAATTTTGTAGTTTTGATCAGAACTGAGGTTGATTAATAGAGTTATGCAAAAATATCTGGTACATTTTTACAGCAGTTTAATTTAGAGGATGTTTTCATCCACGAACAACTCGAAAGGGTAGTGAATTTGCCCACAGAGTACCGTTGAGTTTATGAAAAAATTCAAAGCATTTTCCCAAAATATGGGTCAAAATAAGATTTGTCACCAAAAATCATTCCATTAGCTCAGACACAGAGAAAGTTTTGGCCAAAATAAGACTCAACTTTACCCCCTAGAGGACGAAAACGTCTCCAACAACCCACAAGGGTTAAGTGTCATTCACAAGTTAATGATACTGGTTAATCATTTATAATAAGTTAGAAGTTTGCCACAAGAATTAGTAGCATAAAAGGGTAGAATCATTAACAGACAGCTAAAACCTCCCACCATCAGAACACAAGAGAAACACTTCTACTGCACTGGAGCCAGTGGCTGAGGCCGTCACTGAAGCTCACAACAGACGTACCTCTGCTAAGCACGGGACTCTGTCCGAGGGACTGAGGGGGGACAGGACAGGGCTGCTGGGAAAGGAGGAAGAGGGAGAAGAGCGCTGACTCTGCAGGAGCAGGTCGGGCAGCAAGGGATTTCGACCCCTAATGCAGTTCCTCTGCCCAATCTCTACAGGACTGGGACTAGGAGCGTCTTTCCAGCCTGAACCCAACACTGTCACGGGCCCTGATCTCTGGAACTGAGAAAGGTAAATGACTGGGTCCATGCAAAGTCAACGCTGTTTTCCTTTGCTGTTGTAAACTTGCAGTTATTATAATTTGTGTCCCTACTTTCCTTGATTGGTCACATATGCGACAAAACTACAGACTGTCACATTTTATTATTAGGTCTTTCGACACATTCATGTTTTATCAAATAAAAAGGACAGCACTTTTAGACTTCACTATTTGATGTGAGGATAAGTATTGGAACAGTTGAATTTAAGGCAGATGTACAAGATAAAAAGCTAATATTTAGTTGCAGATCCCTTGTCTTGCATGTGATCAGAGCAGTAAGTCTGCAACACACAGACATCACCTGTCTCTTGGTCTTATGCTTTGAAATGCTTTCCTCCAGCCTTCAATGCAGCCAATTCCAACTGTTGCCTGTTTTGGGGAGTTTCTGTCTTTAGTCTCCTCTTCAGCTGCTGAAATTAATGTTTAATCTGATTTAAATCTGCAGACTGATTTGGGCAATCTAAGACTTTACATTTCTTTGCCATATAAAGTTATTGACTGAACTAGCAGGGTGTTTTGGGTCAGGGTCCCGATCGTATATAAAGTGCTTTCTAATGAGTTTGGTGGCATTTTCTTGATTATTGGTAGCCAAGATGATTTTTTACCCTTCAAAATGAATTCTGCTACTGCCATCATACATGAAGTGATCATTAAAATGAAGAGTTCTAGAGACAGCCATGCATGCCCATGCCATGACACCACCTCCACCAAGCTTTACAGATGAGCTTGTATTCTTAGGATCATTTGCAGTTCCCTTTTTTCTCCACACTTTTGCTTTCCAAACACTTAGATAAAGGTTCGTCTTTGTCTCATTGGTCCATCAGTTCATTTCCAAAACTCTACTGGCTCACATTTGTGAAGTATCTTGCCTTTCTATGTTTGGTGCTGATCAGAGGTTTGTGTCTTGCTGTGTAGCTTCTGTAATTCTGTGTCTCATTCTCCTGCGGACTGTAGATGGACAGAACATC